>NW_022991091.1:916426-1159066 GCF_902827175.1 Gymnodraco acuticeps | reverse complement strand
GAATCATTTCAAAGACTTCTGCGTCACAAATGTCTCTCCTTTTTTTATTGACTTCTCTATCTATCTGCCTGGTATTGCAGCATCATTTAGATTATTCTACACTCCACTGACATATTGTATGGCAGATGCAAAGTTAGCCTCTGGAAAGAAAGCACTTAAAGACATGGCTACTGATAAGTTCAATAATAATAGGCTTGTATGAGCACCAACCATATACGTTTGGAAGTTCATGAAGTTACAACCTGATGTCTCATCTCGGCACAGCATAACTGGGTATAACACACACTAGTATAGCTGTTCTGCCGAGAAGCATGAGTTTGAGCAACAACAACCTCCAAACATGGACACACACACTCCTCACTCTTTCGCAGTAGAACATCATTTCACGGGCCTAATATGAAACCTACTCTACAACTGCGCTTCACCCTGTATCCCATTACGTTGACAATCATCGTCTTCCCTCCTATGTCAAACTGTGTCACGGACTCTGTGGAAGGGCTTTGGCCTTGTGTCACACTAGTCCAGTTAGAATGGAAGAGAAATATTTATGCCTGCCAGATAGATAGACTGATGTTTAATTCATGGGTTTAAGACTGTGGCCCAGCTGACCCCGGACTCTGGGAGACGGAGGCTTCTCAGGGTTTATGACCCCTCATTAACACTCAGTGGGGACACTTCTCGAATGGGTTTGCATGTGTACGCCCAAGAATGTGCAGGTGTGTTTTGGGTGTGAGTGTTTATATCATAGTTATTTGTTATGCTAATGTTTCTACATAATGCAGCGCTATTTTTATTTGGCCAGCTGCTTCGTGTGTATGTACAGCTACCTGCCTATTTACTGTATGTGTAGGGGTGTGCCTCCCATAACAAATAGCCTCTGAGGCAGCACTTCCTTGTCTTCTGACCCAGCTGTTGGCTTCCCTGTCAGCCAGTACACACCATATTACTCCCAAGGCTCTACTTCGATACAACCCTCACCATTTAACTGCTTTAAGTCATTGTTATGAAGGTAAAAGAGATGTGGTACATGCTGGCAATGAAATGGTGATTTGTATAATGATAGGGAGATGGATGGAGAGTAAAAGATGGGGACAGAGGGAGGAAAGGTTGAAGAGTTTGGATGAGTGATGGCACCTCTGAGGGTTGAGGAGAGGCCAGCTCCAACCCACCCCTCCCCTTTTTGTTGTTCTCATATTTTCAACGATCTTGACCTTACCACAACTTTTCATCCCTCCATCTAGACAATATATACATTTACAATGCTGAATGTTTAACCAAGGCCTGACGTTAGCTCTATATAATAAAAAAGAATGAACCAGTTATATGGAGATGTCATTTCCATTTCATTAAACAATATCAAACAAGCCCTATTAATGTTGACAAAAGATCTAAAAATGCTTTGTTGGCTAAAGGATATATAACTTTTAAAGAAGAAGGATGCAATGTGATGTTATCTTTTCGTTGTAAATGACTTTCTGACTTTCTATACAAGCAGGTAACAAATAGAGCGGAGAAAACATGGCCAAACCACAAGAGAGCAAGCTGAAATCACTCGTAAAATGCCTGGAAGTAACAAAAAGGGATGTGAAGATAAAGGAACATCACACCACTCGGTTGAGTGTATATTATCGAAAGTAAGCAGGAGAAAACAGATGGAGAAGCTAAATTGGTGTTCAGTCAGTCTTAGTGTTGTGTGCCATCTGTTGAGAATAAGATCGTACCTTCAGATTGCAGAGGACAGATGAGAGGGCTACTTGCTCGCTGCAATCATCCTTCCAAATCCACTGCATCCTGGGCTTTACAGTTGTTGAAGCAGAGAGCTATTTTCATCAAGTGGCACACAAGCACAGCTGTGAGGATGCCTAGCATGTGTGTTCTGCTGAAATGTAAGAAGAAATCATTTATGAATACACAAGTGTGCACACATGCTCAAGTTGATAACTGCAAGGATTAAGATGTAGTAAAACGCAAAACCACGTAAATGAAATCCAAAATATGTCAGTTTCTGCCTTTAACGGTAGAATTTGATCCCTTAAACATATGTTTTCAAATGGAACATGTAGCAAATGTCAGCATTTCTCTTCAAACTAAATATCCATGACAAAATGTTGATATAATATAATATATTTAGATGGCTAAAACACAGCAAAGACGGATAGTCATGTGAAAGAGGTCCATCCGTCTGAGAGTGGCTGGATGTGTCCTTTAAGTCTGTCTTTGTTCTGCTCAGAATACTTTTCGCTGTAGTTTTGAGTTAAGCATTACTCATATGTTTCTGTCTGCACACATGTTACTGTAATTGTATGATATGTTCACCTGTATCCAAGTTGTTGTTGATGCAAAATAATCAATACCTAGCTGTTAATGGCATACCCCATCACATTTGAAAAAACTTGATTTAAATAATTCAAAAAGTACCTTCTTCTTATTATTATTATCAAAATATCTTTCTTTTGCTGACTTTATATTTGTATTATTGTATTTATATCTTCACTGGAGCAACAGCATCTGATCCAGCTTCCTCAAAATTGGATCCCTCCCTTCAATATGCATAGCAAGTGTTTGGAATAATGCAGATGGAGACACCATGTCACCTATCTCTCTTTTGTTTCCTTCAATGAATCCTATATACCATATTATTACATGGTTTCTGAGCAGAAAATACAAACACTGCACACAAAGGAACACGTAGCTTAAGCTGTGTGAGATTTTAGCTTATAAATGGCAGAAATTAATAGTTCAGTGCACTAACACATCAGCACAGACACATATGCACACAGAAGGGTTGTTGTAATTGGGACTGTATGCAGTACAGATGTGAATTCAGCAAGACAGATGCAGGGGTTCAACTCTGGTACCACTGCCTGATTTGCATGAGCTGCTGCTTGCTTGTCAGTCATTAGGACTCAAACTCCAGCATCTGAAAGAGTCTCCTGACAAGGGAACGCGGGCATGCTGGTGTATCAGAGACAAAAATATGTCAGTGTAGCTTGACTTACACATAAGGCTGTATTGCACCATGATAAGGCTGGGACGGCTTTATTATGGTGCAAAACAAGACACAACAAGACTCTACTGCTTGTAAAGGCACACAACTTACTCAAGTGGGTATTTGAATTGTTGCTTTGTTATGAGGAATACTGAATGTCCAAGATCATTCATGCTAAGGGTAAGGCCCTCATTTATGCATTTACTGTAATACAGCCCCCCTGAAGCTTAATGGAATTGCTCAGCATCCCTTCACCTTTATCTGCGCTCATTCTCTGCTCGTTTTCTTACCATCATGACGAACTAATAATCTATTTTCATCCCATTGATTGAATGAAAAAAAATACTTTATATACTTACCAAAGTTATTATTATTATTATATACAGTACAGTATACTAATGTCGCGTTTCCACTGCAGGCCTCGCTCGGCCTCGCTCGGTTTGGTTAGGCCTTATTAGGCCCGGCTCACTTTAATGCTGCGCTTCCATTACAGTTTAGGAACTGGGGCAGTTACTATAGTAACGCAGTGTAGGCGGAGCCGTGACGTCATCTTCAATGAGAGCCCCAGAAAAACAACACAGCCGTTAGCTCTTAGCACTCAGAGCTCACAGCTCCTCATATCTGTTCAGAAACTAGACAAAAGTTAAACAAGTACAAACCACAGACTGCCTGTGTCATGGCGAATACAGTCGCTGGTTTATTTATGTCTGTATAGGCCGTTGTTGTGAGTGTGGACGGTCGGAGCATATACAACGTTAGCTTAGCCAAGCTCCATTTAGAAAGCACGCATTTTAAAAGGGTTTTTCCCCTGCTGTCTGTCTGCAGACTTGTCAAAGCATGAATTCATGGTTTTTACTAACCGGTATCAGTATGTTGTTACTTCGGCATCATTTTGAAACGTGTATTACAATTAAATCACGGTCAAATATGTTCATCTTGTTGTAGTTGTAGCCAGTACTCAAGTTGTACAAAAAAATCAGGGGGGATGGTGGATTTTATCATATGGGGACATAATTTGTGCTGATAACCCGCCGAGGGTGGGAGACCAACCTGCATAAAGATAATTATTATACTCCTAAAACAACATGCATGTTATGGATGTTCAGATACTCCTTTCATTGCTCTTGACCAAGTCATCTCAGAATTAGAGTAGAATAACATTTAGGGTCAAATGCAGAGGACAATTAGGGCAAAATCTTTTTTTCACTTTAATTTAAAGGGGGGGAGGGAATGCAAAAATGTGGTTATAATGAAGTATATGGTACAAATCTTGTAGGTTAACAGTCCCTCATTTATTATTCAGATGGATCAACTGATTATACTAATAATAAAGTCAAAATAGTTTTTAGAATATTGAATTATAGTGTATTTTTTCAAAAAAGCAGTTACTGGTATACGATCAAAACTGGTATCTAAAGGGTTACACTTGTATCGTAATTAATTAAATCATTATCTAAATTCTTCATGAAATTTTTTAGGAACAGGGCATTAAGTGCAAATTGAAATTGTTTACGAAATATGAAAATATATTAAAAGATTATACAGATAATACAAAATAGGACCAATGTTGTCAATGGCTGCCTACTCCACTCTCCCCCATCTCATAGAAGTTTCCAAAGATTTTCATAATCGTGCTTTTTGGTCTCAATTTTTCTGGCTCTTGCTTTCGGATTGTTAGCTAAGCAATGGCTTTGAAGCCAAGTCTTGACATATACCTCTGGTCTGAACTTGTTCAGTGGAGGGCCAACACACTTGATGAAAAGCAAGGCTGACACCTCTAGGGAGCTTCTAGTTGTGGTTAAAATGTTCATCTGACTAAACCCACGTTCACACTCAGCTGTGGAGATGACCAAAGTGTTCACTGCTTGAAGGAGGGGTTTCAGCTCTTCTGGTGCTGGTGGTATCATTTCATCAACAGTTTTGAGTCTTACCAGCTAGCTAACACGAGAGAAAAACGTAGCTAAACTCCAAACTAAGTTGTTATTGCTGCTTATGTCCATAGATTCCACCTTTGGTGACTAAAGTAATGAGTAATGACTAAGATTACTGATTATTGACTTACCTGAAATGTTATTTTTAGTATTTTTAAATATGAAGTCCCTCAGATCGCGTTGTCCTCCTGGTTGCTTGGCCATTGTGATGACCGTTACCTGCGCTTCTGGCTTCGATCAAACAGGCGCATCACGGCGCTCTGGCGCCCTCTAGGGCACTCGCATAGTATAGCGTCATTGACTTGGTAAAAATGTCATTGCGTCATTGCGTGTGTGCGTGCTCCCTCGCTCACAGTATTTTACTCAAAATGCGCACAATTAATGTTGAAATAGCAGTAATACCAGTGCCACGTTCATTGATAACAATTACATAAGGGATGGAAAGGGGGGATGGCAGTTTTAGAAGGGGGATGATTTTGACCGTTTTTATTTCAGGGGGGATGCCATCCCCCCTCATCCCCCCTCAACTCGAGTACTGGTTGTAGCCCCCTTGCCAGCGATTCTCTCTCTAGTTTAGCATACTCAGCCCGACTCAGCCTGGTTGTTCCTGGCCCTAGAACCACGATTTAGTCGGGCCAGAAAAAAGGTGAAAAAGTAGCCCCGGGCCAAAACTAGGCCAAGTGGAAACGCAACCAAAAACGGGCCCCGCACGGCTCGGCACGCTTAAAGCGAGCTACCCGCTGCAGTGGAAACGCGCCATTACATACTACAAATCTAATGTTTTTCTGCAAAGCTGCTCATGCGTCTGGTTTAGTGTCTGAGTTAATTATTGCTCATTTGGGTATTAATGTCATGGCTGGTGGGAGTAATGGTTTGTTCATATTATCAGAGTGAGGGTAATAGTGCTATAAAAGTCTGGACTCGCTGAACATCTCACATGCAATACATCCTCTTTAATCACAACACATGGACAAAATGCAAGCAAATATAAAAGAAAAAGAAACCTGAAGTCTGGATTTACACATTCCAGGTTAATTATTTATTTTTCTTTTAGAGCTTGATATAATTTCTCCCAGGTTGTGTGCATATAGGCATCAGCGAGATGACTGTATGTGTTAAGGTTAGAGATAATCCTGTTTTAGATCAAAGTATTGTTGCCTTGATGATAGATAATTGACTCATTAATGCTTTTATGTTTTAAGCGTGGAAGCGTTTGATAGTAGTGTGACCTTGTGGATGTTTTCTCATGTTGTCCCGCTGTTTCTTTTTCCTCCAGGATTCTGAGTTCCCGCTTGTTGAGTGGACAACCTCCTGAGAGGAAATCAATAACTTTTGAACTTGGTGAGTAAAATGACTGCAGATCAATAACACTATTGCCTGGATTCAACCAGCATGATTTCCTCTCCTGGTGAGGGACAAATCATAAAAAGGTGGGTAGAGCTCCCGTCTGCAACACAAAAATGTGTCAAAAGCCAACTGCTAAAATGCCTTTAGAAAGACTTCTCTAGAAAGTTAACAAAGTATCAAAACGGCTTTGAATTGATCTTTCATGATTAGGGTTGCGTGTCAGTCTCTGCCTCAATGTATCATGTTGGCTCATAGTTGCAGCCTTAACCCTAACCCCTTGTCCTCTCCCCTTGTCTCAATATGTTCCCTCTGTGTGCTTTATTATTCTCCCGCTGTGATGGTGTGCTTCTGTTTCACTTCTTGTGTGTTTGTGTAGCTTCTCCTCTTTTCAAGTTTCCATGGTGATAGGATGTTTTGTGGTTAAGGTTTTAACTGTTTAACTACAACACTACAGTCACTAATTGAAGGTCTGTCTCTCATTCAGGCAACCTTTTGTTTTATCATATGTTTCTTCTCTTCAAACACGAGGTCAATCTCAAAACAAAACTCCACGAACCCCTCCCAAGAGTAAGTGCTCCATTGTTGCTGTTGTTTACATTTAGCCAAACTGACCCAGACGTAGATTGACCTTATTTTTCTTTTACATTAACTTAGAAAACGAAAATATTAGCAATAACTTGATTTTTCTATTGATGGTCTTTTGGGGCTTGGTAAGAAAGTGTTTTTTATCACCTCTGTCATATCTAGTACTCCAAACATAGATGTGCATATCATTTTATTTTATATATAGTTGTGAACATCCCCAAACACCATTGAGCTGATTGACAGCACTTAACATCAATTGTGATGCAGTTTAAACAAATAAAACATGAGCCACTGTTCTACTTTCGACTGCACTGTATATAACTGCTGTTTCCTCAATGCAAGTTTTGAACATTGGTCAGATATTCAGTTTCCCTTAAGTTTGTACATAGTAGTATTATTATAATCCACTTTGGGTATGTAGGTAGACCAGGGACAGTTGCAACACTTTTTGGGCTTTTCCCCAATAAGTAAAAAAGCCATTTACAATAGGATAGCCATTTTGCTATATTATACATTATCAATATGTCAGCTACTGAAACAATGTATTTAAGATGTTTTTATGAAATAAGTACAGGTTGGAAAATGTATTTTTTTTTAAAAACTCAACTGTTACAACTGTCCTTGTGTACAGGGACAGTTGTAGCACATGCCAGGCACGGTTGTGACATGTTAATAACGGTTACCTTTTTTCACACTACATGACAACAAATAGGGAAAGCTGTCAAATTCTAAGGCAACAAGATTTGAATGGGGTTTCACACATCCTCCAACAAACAATGAGCAATGAACAGGATAACAGATAACACACACAGCATCATCCTCTGTGAAGGATTAAACTGTTCTCTGAGAGGTGCTTCTACCTTAATTATGTAGACCTATCTCCTTTGAGCTGAGACCATAATATAAATCAGCTGCCTCCATCAGGTAGTCTCTCAAAAGCATCTCCTGCTCTGTTGAGAACACCTTTGGTGTCTAGTAGCCTACTCTTGGGGGTGTTTGTGATCCCTGACTCTCCAACCTCAGCCTCCTCTTATGGAACCGGTACAGGGTGACATGGCATATATCCAGGGACTTTGCCACTTCCCTGAATGATTTGCCCTTCTCAACTTCATTTGAGGCCCTCTGCAGCAGAGCAAGTGGCACTCCCCTGTCTGTCTTCCTCTTTCTGACATTTGGCATACTGTAAACACACACACACACACACACACACACACACACACACACACACACACACACACACACACACACACACACACACACACACACACACACACACACACACACACACACACACACACACACACACACACACACACACACACACACACACACACTTTAGGCCTACTGTACAGTATTTTATTCTGTTTATTTTTACAGGGACAATGCACACCAATCAACAATACAACTGTATGCTTGAATGAACAATTGATCATTCAAGCAAATGAGCCATCATTGTAAATGTGCCATGTTACAACCGTCCCGTTACAACCGTCCCAGGACCACCAGTCTTGCTTCCACCCCCTGTGAACCTGCCTGGTTGCTAGCTTGACCCATATTTAGCTAGTTATATTTGTAGCTTAGAAAACAGTGATTCTAATAATACTAGTTTGGATCCCTAGACATTTGAACTCAAGACAGTATCCAAAAAATACATCATATAATTGTAGTTAATATTTTACCTCAGAAACACACTTTTGCTGATATCTTACGCGAGAAATTCAAACATGGCTCCTTTTTTTCTCAGCGATCTTGCCATCTAACTGCGCATGTGCAGAGTGAGTTTCATCACTGTAGCTTGTTTGTGATTGGAGATACAGGTGTTACAACCGACCCGTGTTACAACTGTCCCTGGTCTCCCTACTGTACGCTTCTTTTGATTTATTCTAAATTCTGCTGCAAGCTCTCAAAGCAGCCCCTCAAAGACAAGCTTTTACCTCCTCTCTATCTAGAAAGGTGACCCCTATTCAAACAATGTGCAGGACCCACCGCAGCCCAAACCCTTATTGTGTCTCTCCGTGTCTCTCTCCCTCCTTCCAACAGTGACAATGCGGGAAACTGCAGAAACGGCAATGTGCAAAGGACCAGGAGGGTGTTTGAGATCAGTGATGCTGGGATGCAAATGAGTGCGTGAAGTGTTTACACACAGCTAATTCCTACCTGTCAATCAACCTGGAGTCTTAGGAGATGTTAAACCCTATCAAACATGATGAGAGGGAGTAAGGGGAGAGAGGGATGAGAGGAAACAGAGGAAATGTAGAGAATAGGGAAGAGGAGAGGGTTTGGAATACGTTTGACGAGATTGTCCCACTGCTTAATATATTACTATTATTGTAACATAATGTACATTTCAATGATAAATTATTGGTTGCATGGTCTGTTGCAAGAGGAAAAAACAACTAAGAACACTACTGAATGAGATAATAATAAATGATGTACCATGAATATCATTTGACCTTTAATGTTTCCTGGGTAGATTATCTGAGCACCAATGCTCCTTGCTTGGAAAGCTTTGATCCACACATGAAGTCCCAAACAATCACACCTGGAAGCTGGCCAGTAAGACCAAAGAGTGATCTATTATCCGCAGAGCAGTCTTTTACTTCACAGCCAATCTGGAGATCGATCTTACCATCACAAGCTCCCACCACCCTGCCTCTCTAACCTTTACGTTACTGCTGCATCGCTCATTTCATAACCTTTATCTATCCGGGTTACCGCAGATCTACCATGAATGCTCATTTACAGAAAATAGATCGGAAAATATATTTTGTTGCAAGCAAGGAAGTATAGACTGTAGGGGTGTAACGGTTCACAGAAGTCACGGTTCGGTTCGTACCTCGGTTTGGGGGTCACGGTTTGGTACGGTTCGGTACAACAAGAAAAAGCAAAAAAAAGTCCCAAATGCATAATTCCAGGTTTGTTGTTATTTATGATTGAACAGTAGTGCAAGTTTCAGTTTAAAAATAAAGAACTCTTTTTTGAATAATTAACTGTATTAAACAGTTAAAAACAAACCATACACAGTACACTCAGATGGCCATATTATCTATAATGGCTGATGTCAAACAAAAAGGTTTCATCCAGCTGTACAACTAAAAAGAATGTCTTGAAAATATGACATCATAAATAATAAGAAAGTGTTTCAAAAGCGCAAAGTCGTTGAAAAACATATGCCAAAAGCTTCCGTTATTTATTTTGGTCTCACGGCTTTCATTTCTATTGGTTTATAAAAACAGCGGGGATCAGCTGTTGAACTGCTGCTGTCTTTTGCCGGGCTCCGGTGATTGGCAAATCTGGCTGATGCCTTCTGATATGATTTAGCATGTTTGGCGTGTGTTACCATTAGCATACCGCACCGCTATCGAACAACGCCGACACACCGTCCTCGTCCGATCCACCACTCGCACACTTAATCGTTATTGTAGTCCACAGGGAACCCGAAATGTTCCCACACAGCTGATTTAAAAGAAGCAGGTGGGTTCTAGCTCCTGTGTTATCTGAAATCGCCATACTAACTTTTCTTCTTCTTGTATTTTGTTCGTTTTGTTGTTGTGTTTCTTCTTGTTCTTCATTTGTTGTTTAAGGGCGGCTGGCAAACAGCTTTTAGGCGTAACACCGCCCCCTGGATTATAAATAGTGTAGTGGATACAGCCCTGAATGACGCTTTTTTCCCACTCATAAAAAAAAGGCGTATTCGTCGTGTGACTGCGTGTGCCGAACCGTGACGTCCGAACCGTGACGGTACGGGACGAATACGGATACCGTTACACCCCTAATAGACTGTGTAAATAAAATCTACCAAAAATATAAAACACAACAACAAATTGTGATTAAAACTGATATATTTGTTTTAAAGGGCAACATTTGTGATTCGAAACAACAGAAGTGTGCTTCTACTTGATCCAGAACACAAAAACCTTGGAGATGTTATTGTTTTGTGAGGCTATGTTGATTACAAATATAAAAAGCAATGCACAAGTCATTATATGGCCTGAACGGACAGTTGTATTGTAAGTGTTGCTGTTCTGTCAAATGGATTTAAGAGATATAGATGACTTAAAGATAAAAACACATCTAGGTATGACGTTTATTTTTCTTAAAACATAAACTTGTCTTCATGAATTGTATGTCTAAAGTAAACTGAATAACTAGAAGTCAAGCCATTCTCTGCAGCAACATGTCCATGCAGGTAGATCAGTCTTACACTATATACTGTATGTGTTTTATGTGGTCTTTTGGTGAATTTGGCAATTGATCAAATGTCTTATATTTATAGGTGACCCTAAGACCAAAGCATTCAAAAGTATGATTATGATTATTACCAATGATTTTAACTTATCCTTACATCTCCAAAAGCAGAACTACCAATGTAATACTGATACCACTATATACACTACTCCAGTCATATATTGTGTCTGAGAAAACAGAAAGTGTCAGGGAACGGGACTGGTTGTGAGAGAAAGTGAGAGACAGAAATAGGGAGCCTGTGAACCTGGTGTACTGATGAGCTGTCATCTTGGTGTTTTGCAAATGCAAAGCAGCTGGTTCACACCATGGATGTATAATAAGAACTGGATACAGCGTGGGAGGCGGGGCCTCATTCATTCCTATGAGAGCTGCTCATTAGCGCATGATGATAAAATGGCCCAACTTTTGAGAGAGTGAAACGTCACAGATTACCCAGCATGCCTGAGAAGTACCCGTATGTGCGCTCATAGAGCATGCGCAACTTTAACAAAAATGCTCGTTCACATCAAACACGTCAATTTGCGTACACGTAACAGCACCGCGCGTTCATGACAGCATGGTAATGGTAATTCTTATTGTGCATCCATGGGTAAAGATAAACGCAACTCACATTGGTTTCTCAAACAGCATCTCTGTAAACTACGTATATTCACTGAATTTCACTCTCTGCCTTTAACGGCTCGTTGTAGCTCCAATAGCTCCAGCCCCAACCTCCCTGTGAGCACAGTGTGTTCTGATTGGTCGGGACACGTAACATGAACGTGCCGGGCGGCGCGGTCCCGTGGGTTAGATGCGCGTTCATAATGCAGAGGGAAATAACTCTCAGAATAACGTTATTAGCACATTTTTACAACTTGAGGAACGAATGTTTTTAATAAGGGCTATACAAGTGTTCATACTGGGTAGTTTATTTAGTTTAAAAAAAATTATCCAACGAGTTACAGACCACTCTTTCCCCATGTAAGTCAATGGGAAAAAGTGTTTCCGGGCCTGGCAACCAAACGGAAGTGTAGTACCGCCGTTTGGCCAGCACGAATATTTTCATCTGAGTCCGGCGCACTTCCTGGGGGCTTGGTTCACACAAGGGTCAACCTGACAGGAAGTGAGGACAGCACAAGCCAATCACAATGTGTACTGGCTGTCAGCAGGTAGACAGCCAGTCAAACAGAAACAGGTTTTTTTTTTATATAGAAAGCTTCAATATGTAAAATTCAGTTTTTGCATTCCCATCAAATACCCTATGGTTTTAAAGGCTTCCATTAAGTTTATTTAGATACAACTGTGTGTTAACTAAAGTATAATGACAAACTCAGCTATCACTGCGAGTAACTGTGATCTTTAAACTAAAGGAGAATAACTAACACCAGTATATATATTTAATATTTAAATAAAAAAGTAATAGCTCAAGATCATAGGTTAAATAATATGGTTATAATTGCCCTTGTATTTCTCTTGCTTATTAGTTTTTTTTATTTAAACCAATCACATTTGTCTAGATCAGAGCTAAACACAGGATGCAACACGCTGAAGGTTGAGGGGAATGATGTGTGAATGATGTGACCAATTGCAGGTTTAAACCAACAGTCTAAATATACTTTGTTCAATTCACACGGTTGATGGAGAGCATGTGTGCATAGAAAAAAGTCGCGCACATAGCTTCTTTATTAGAGCACTCAGGGTTGTTTTTGTAGCTACCATATGCATAACTAGTTTTTTTAAATCTCAGAACTTTTCAGAGAGGTATTAGCATGTCACTCCATTCAGAGGATCATCAAGGTGGTGCTCATGGTAAAAAAAACAATGTCATAATGTCAAAAAGATAGTAACTCAGCTAGATAATATAAAGTAAAGGGGCTACACTAGTCTATCATACAACGGTAGTGAGACCGGTGATTTGTTGTCAAAAAATTGATGGAGAGCTGGTATGAAGCGATCCCCAGCGCCCTGCCAGTGTTTTTCTGCAAGAGAAATACGCTATATGGACACACACCCTTGAGTCAACCTTGAGTTGATGTTTGGTCAAATTGACATATTTACATATATTGGTCGTTCCATAGTGTAACATGGCACATTTCCTGTACAGCCGCCTGTTTCTCTATGTTCTTAACCTTGTCTGAGGGCTTATTTTGAAACTCTTATATAAAAAAGTGTGGATGACAAGTGTCTCAGAGGAGGATTGACCTCTGATTTCTGCCCTTCTCTCCTCAAGGATTGAGCCTTTAGATTGCCCCAGTCCATCTCTACCGTCCACCTCTATTATAAGGTGAGTCCCAAAGACCCTGAAATGGTCCTGAAGAATGATGAAGGCCTCTCTGATCTTGCTAATTGATCCACAGCTGGGAATAGACATGAATTAGGAAAGCTCATTTACTGTCTCCTTTTAAAGTTGGTAGGGTTTTTTATGGTGTTTAATTGGTCTGATTTATTCAGTCAGAATGGCCACCTTTATGAGAATAAGACTTTAAAAAATACTAGTTGTAAAAATACATTCCCGAAGTACAGCAAGTGTCAGTCACAATCAACTGCAACCAGAATGCCAAATGCTTATGCTTGTTGTTGTGTGTGTCCTCATCATGAGTAAACAAGTTGGGAAAACAGAAAAGAGAAACAGAGATGAGCCGACCAACTGTCAGCTTCATCCCCTCCACATTGGTTCAGTCAAAGCCTGCCTGCCATTTATGTCTCCTCATATAATTAACCCCTCAACATACAGTTTATACATCCATATTATACTTTGAGACTGCAGGTTAGGAGATAAATTAAATCCATACTTTCTGATATATCACACACACACACACACACACACACACACACACACACACACACACACACACACACACACACACACACACACACACACACACACACACACACACACACACACACACACACACACACACACACACACACACACACACACACACGTTTTAAATCTTCCATTGAAGTTATAAGATGTTGACAGCATCCTTCTCAGCATAATAGGATAACCTTTTGCATTTCAGACGATTTAAATGACTGAAGGTGTACATTCCTTCACCAACCTTTTCATTTTGTCTTTCACCCTGAACATACACTGAACAAAAATATAAACGCAACACTTTTGTTTTTGCTCCCATTTTTCATGAGATGAACTCAAAGATCTAAAACATGTTCTATAAACACAAAATAACCATTTCTCTCAAATATTGTTCACAAATCTGAAAAAATCTGTGATAGTGAGCACTTCTCCTTTGCCGAGATAATCCATCCCACCTCACAGGTGTGGCATATCAAGATGCTGATTAGACAGCATGATTATTGCACAGGTGTGCCTTAGGCTGGCCACAATAAAAGGCCACTCTGAAACGTGCAGTTTTGCTTTATTGGGGGGGTCCGAAAACCAGTCAGTATCTGGTGTGAGGGTTAGGGTTAGGGTAATGTTGTGAATCGAGTGGCCTGTGTTCGTCGTCCATAACATACGCCTGCCCATACCATAACCCCACCACCACCATGGGCCACTCGATTCACAACATTACCCTAACCCTAACCCTACCCCTCACACCATATACTGACTTATTCCATCTGTATAGTCTGATCTGTGTTTGTCATGTCCTGTGAGTCTACTTTACTGCTGTGTGTAACAATAGTCTTTACAGATCCTGCATGTTGGCTACTCTCTGCAACACATGACTGACTTGACATTCAAATAAAAAAAATATACAAATACTGAACAATATATCCATGTTTGGACATCTGACTGTTCCTTACAGTGGCACCTGTGTCATATTCAAACACAACATTTGAGTCTGTTACCAATCAAGTGTTAGTAACACACAGCAACAATACACCACTCTAGATCCAGTGCAGACAATTTTGACAATAGACAAATGTATAGATGTATGGGTGGGAAGTGCTATGTATAAAGGGGTTACATGTGGGAAGATGAGAACCAATAAAAAGAAGGAGAGCAGGTGTGAGAATGTGGGGGCAGTGTTCTACAAAAAGGTGTTGGATGAATATGTACAAATGAAACAAAGTGAAAATATAAAAGACAAAGAAAGTAAGGAGGTTGAAACAGAGTCAAATTCAGCAAAATCTATTTTAGGAAATATGCTACAATAATTGGAAAAAGAGGATATGCTGATAGAGTGTTTAAAATTGCATGATGGGGCTGTGGAGGATTTCAAAAGAATTAAAATGCAAGGTTCAGCAAGAGTTTAAATTAGAATACTGCACCACTGCTCATCTCACTCCTCCTCTGCTCAGTAGAGGCTGGTGAAATACAATGCAACTACACGTTCTTTATTCATTCCTGATAATTAAAGATTTTTGTCCTGTTCTGATGTCAGAAATTAATTTAGTGGTGTGGTAATATGGTATAATCCTTAACTGGTTATTAATTTGTATCCCATCTGTGACACTTGGCTGAAGTAAGACCCTACTTTCAGTGACAAGTTAACAGGTGGGATGCAGTGCCTTGCTCAACGGCTCAGTATAGCAATTCCTGGGAATTACACTATTCAGCCCCCATGGTTGGTTTTAGTTAAACATTATGGTGCTATTGGCAACCCATACTGTCTGGTGCAGTTGCAGGGTAGTTCCTATGTTGAACTGAAATGGTTACATCAACACTTAGACATGTTAGAGAATGCTAGATACTTTACCTATATGTTGTGGTTGTTTGTTATAGGAAATGTGTGTGTTTTATCCCATATTGCTTTTACAGTTTCACAATTGCTTCCAGTAAAAAACATCATAGGCTCCTGGACTCCTACCGTCATTGAAAGCTTTATAAGGACATAATCAGACAAAAACAAACTGGATAAGATTGTAACCAACGTATGACCTTCCTCTTCATCCATATGGCTATTAGATATGAATGCTTGTTGGTAACTGTATGCTCCTTTGGATCAATGTCTGGAAAATGGATAGCATAGGCCTACTGTATTGTTGTTTAGTAAACAAAATGGATATGCAGAGACAAAATACATAAAAGATGGGGAACTTGAGTTGCTCTAGCTTTCTTCGGTGTCCAAATACTAGGTCTGGCAGTTAAACTTGCATGGTAATGTTTTGTTTAATTTTACCTGGCAAGTTGTATGAAATTAGAAATGTAATTAATTGTCAATATATCTTTAAAAGAAGAGTCATACATTGCCGATGTTTACTTTTAACATTATTACACAGTATTATGTGAGCAACATAAAGTGTACATGAGATAAGGCTAGTGAATATGTGAGAACTGCATCATAGCAACATAGAAGAAAAAGAAGTGTGTGAAAAACAGAAAAGAGGAACAGTGAGGGAGAAACAGTACACCTTAATTTCCTCATTGATTAACCCTGCTAATGTGCTAATCTAGCCTGGTACGCTTTCTCTCTGCAACACCAGCCTCATCAAGAGCCAATTAGCTCCTCCGCAGCCCACGGCCATCCATCATAACAGGACAGACACACTCATCTTTTCTCCTTAATGTTGCAACACACAGCAGCCCCCTGTAGTCAATACACTTCCCCATGCGGAACTACTGTAGAATAGTGGCCTTCCTACAATCGATAGGCAATGGCAATTGGTATAAGGTGAATTAAGCTAGTTAATTAGAAACAGACAAAAGAGATATAGTGTATGTATGTGTCTCTACATACATTATATCTATAAAAAAGGTCAAACAATAGTTGTAGTTAACATTTCCATTATGCTATCTAATATCAAGAACTCTTTTTTAGTCAGCTGTACACCTTTTTTGTGCTTGTGCTGTTATATATTAGCTCCAAACACTACTATATTACTGGGAGTGAGGCTGTGGATGTATAAAGATACAGCAACTGAAAATAAAGTAATTCTATGAAAGTTAATCAGTGGTGCATGAAGCCAAAATGGCCTGACTTTTGAGGTCAAAGGTATGCACATTGGGCCTATAGAGCTTGCATACTTGCGTTTGCTTCAGCCCAAGTCAAAGGAATGAGGAAAAATAACTCTGGATTCGGCTTTTAGCGCATTGTACAACTACAAAAAGTATTTTTGGGCCCAATGATGTCACTGACTTAAAGTTGTGGTACCACTGCTTCAACACCCGGCGCACTTCCTTCGGGCTTGAGTTGAGGTCGTTATGCCAACCAGGTTATTGAGAAAAATGTGGGGGCTTATGGTTTCTCAAAATGCAGTGCATTATTTAGACCTCACATACTTTGTGTTACTTGCACCATGTTTCAGGAAAAAAGTGCCATCCGTTTCTTTTAATTGTATTGCCAAGTCAGTCAAACAATCAGCAGTAATATCATTCAGTTTGTAGCTGTCTTTCAGCAAGTTACTCATATTAATTGGAAGACAACGGAGACAGTATCGCTATCAATAATTGTTCTAAAGGAAGTTGCTCTAATGGGGAACCACATCTCTTGGGAAATGGACCCACGTTATGAGGACACATGTCGTGTTTATAGGATGTGATTTTTCTTTTCAGGTTTAATTAGTGCAATTGTATGGATAAATGTTGGAGAACAGGTTATACTTCTTCAGCAAAACGATGTAATAAGCTGTTGTATTTCAAAGCACCCACTGCACAACCATGCTTTAGATCCCTCCGCAGAATAGGATTAGCTCATTGAACATTTATTCATGCATTCCTCATTCATTTTAGCTTTTACAGCTTCATAAAATCAGAGCAGATTGGTATAGGGTAATAAATGCATTAGGGCAGTGATGTAACATATTTTAACTAAAGCTCTGATGATATGGGGCTTTGTATGTGTCAAGGCATTGCTCTCCTCTGCATTATTTGCATACATTACTGTACCGCACCAAAACAAACCTTCTCACACACAGCTACAGTACACACCATCTGTCACTTCCACTGCTGCTGCAGACTGGAGACAAAATGATCACATTATGATGACTGGCATTTCCTTCCTTCTTGGCCTCAAAGTGAAAACTGTAACACGTTAAAGTCCTGCAAATGTGAAGGTCACCTATTATGCAAAAGCCACTTTTTCATGTATTTTATACATGAACATGTGTCCCCTCTGTGTAAAGAGATTCTGAAAGTTTCAGGAAAAAAGATTCTCTCACTTTTTGTCCTAATCCATTTATATAAAAACATTTCTTTTTTTAACCAAATATCTCCCAGAGGGGCGTGGGGAGGGGCTCCTTATTTTCATCTAAAGTAAGAGACAGAGAATCAGCACTTTTGAAACAGGGCTGAAACAGAGGGGTTTATGGGATGCAAAAATGGGTGATCTGTTTGGTATTTCAGACAAACACTTCAGAGACATGTTTGTATATATCTGAGACCTATAATATATTGATGAAAAACAGTATAATAGGGGACCTTTAAGCTAAATATTTAAATGTCCAACCCAGTCTCACGACATTTCGTGTTATAGTCACGACATTTAATCTATTGATTCCTGTTCACCAACACCATTTTCCCCTTTTTTTCGTGTCACACAGAACGATTTTAAAAGCAATGTATTTCTATTGGTAGTATGTTTCGTGCCTGCAACACGTATTTTTGTCCGGTTGGGTCTTGGAAGACCGGAAGCTGTGTGGTACTCAATATCAAGCCACGATTATTGCTTTTATTTTAAATCGTATAATGTCTCACTTTTTTTGCCGTCTCAGAGCCTCAGAATACTGAAATCTGTATTTTTTAAATCTTTTTTTCCTTCTAATTTGTTATTATCCTTGTTTTTATTTATTTGTTTAATTAAATAATCTCGGGCTTTGTTGGCGTCCGTCAGGAACTGAATTTCAAAATAAAATAACCGGAACACACGTATGCCTATATGGGACAATTCAAGCATCATTGCGATACACACCCACTGAACTGATTACCCAAGATCCTCAGCTATGGTTTAAGCTCAGTGATTGGATGTGTTAGCCGCAATGCACGTTGGCATATGGTGTTAATGCGATATGAAATCCGAAAAACATTTCAGAGTTTAGGATGGCCGAAGACACTACATAATCCCCAGCTATCGTTTGGGACTACAGTCCCCGTGATTAATCTTCAAGCTCTGGGATTGGATGTTGGAGTGGCAGTGTGCCAAGGTTATGCCAGCGTCAAACAGCTGTTTGAAATGGAACGAAACCACGGCAGACTATCCAAAACTGGAATCGAACGGGTCCAACCCCCCCCCCCATATTTGATAGTTGGTACTTGTGAAGACTAAACATTTATCTACAGTTCCCTATAAAGTATATTCATTACTCGTTATTCTCTACTAATAGTTAATTAAAGGAATGCTCCACTCATTAGATAATTAATCAAAACTTCAGTATTTAGTGAAACATTATGTTTAAACCATACCCTGAAGAAATCAGCGATATTCCCCGATAAATAATGATTTTATTGCTCTTTTTTATCAAAACCTGTATATTCCGTCAGGCCGCTGCCATTTTGCCCATTTTCAGTAGTCACGTGATGGTCGTGACGTCATCCATGCGTTCACTTTGTAAACACACGAAAACATGGCGAAGTTTTGAGCAATATGAAGAGATTGGAAGGGGGAATTCAGCCATACAGGTTCGAGCCTACTTAGTACTACTTAGTAGATACAATGATTTTGATTACTACATATGTATGCATGTAGTACCACCCTTGCTAGCGATTCCCTCTCTAGTTTAGCATACTCAGCCTCGTTGTCCCTGGCCCTAGAACCACGATTTTATGGGGCCGGAAAAACTGGGGGGAAATACCCACTAGCTGGTACTACGCTATATGGAAAGGCCACCAAAAACTGGCCTGGACGATAAAGGACGTTTAAACGGGGCTACCCGCTGCAATGGAAATGCGCCATAACATACCTTATTCTTACTCCGAGCACTACTTCTGGTTCTCCGTCGCTTCACACTTGCAGAGGGCGATTTCTCAACTGGCCGAACTGGTGTCCTGGTCGGTGATGACACCAGAAAGACCGATGGTACTGCATCTCCATTAAGTAATGGTTGTTCAATAAATCCCATGTTATGTTTTATCATACTCTCAGAGTAGTCGCCCGGAAACTTGAAATGTTCGCTGCATACATGCGCCTGTGGATCTTTCGGTTCGGGCCGGTGTTGCAGTATAACGTGAGTCATGACAACTGGCGACATTCTATTATTTTCGTCATAGGAATCCGGGGCGTGTACATTGAGGACCCATTGTTGATTCACCATGTCGATCGCCTCGTTTGTCCTTTACGTTCATCTTTTGCTATTTCTGCCTTCCTAAGATCACTTTGATTGCACATTCAGTACTCGTATGTGAGGTTGTGGGTGAGAGGTGGATATCGTGACGCTTACAGGGAGGTATCGAACATTACAAAGTAGGTGACTGTGTGGATGCCTGTTCAAAATATTGCAAACTTGAATAAATCATTTAAATTATATAAATGTGTCCGACTTTCATTTGTACATTATTCTTAATGTGATGTATAGTAGCTCTGATAGCTGTCCATACCTTCAGACAGCCTAAAAGTAAAACACAAGTTGTTTATTCACAGCCCGAACGCTCATCAACATGACTGGATCACTCATGACAAGTTGTGATCAGCTCCGATTAAATTGTGATATCAATGCTGTAGCTATTCTCCAGGGAGCACATTTTTTTAATTAAATACCTGTATCCCTCTCATCACAACAAGACTCTACACTGTGCAGGAAAAACAATTACATACATGAAAATAACCTTGATGCATGGGAATGAATCACACAAACTATCTTCCGTGGCTATACTGATGTCACAGTAACGGTCAACCACAGAAACGTAAGTCCTGCGAGGCACAAGTTGAATACATATAAAACATTTGTACATCGTTCTTAATGTGATGTATAGTAGCTTTGATAGCTGTCCATACCTTCAGACAGCCTAAAAATAAAACACAAGTTGTTTATTCACAGCCCGAAAGCAGCATCGAGATAACTGGATCATCTGCAGTGTTGGGCAAGTTACTTCCAAAATGTAATACAGTACATTACTTATTACTGTCTTTTTTAAGTAATAGGCTACGTTACATTACAATATTACTGTCTCTGAAATTTAATGACTTACACTACTT
The DNA here is from genome assembly GCF_902827175.1 of Gymnodraco acuticeps. Classification (NCBI taxonomy): domain Eukaryota; kingdom Metazoa; phylum Chordata; class Actinopteri; order Perciformes; family Bathydraconidae; genus Gymnodraco; species Gymnodraco acuticeps. Next base: position 1,137,953 of record NW_022991091.1, on the reverse strand, counting down.
TTATATTAATCTACTTTTGATCACAAATACATGGATCCTGAGATTGAAGCTCAAGCCGGTGACCAGTGAGATTGTTCTAACAATTTCCAATAAATGTTATTCTGAAACATAACTATCACTGTTGTCTTTCCTTCTATAAATGAAGCCAAAAAGATGTCAAGCTGGCGCTTAGCCCTCCAAAAAGTGCATGATTGCAACTTAGACAGTTAAGCATTTTATATCAGTGGGTCCTCATGGTGCAGACAGAATTGCTTAGACACAGGTGTCACATGAACTTTAAATGTTCTGGAAAGTTCCTTATACAGCTTTAGCCTTTTTTAAGTCCCTAAGTGACACACACTGAACAGTCTGGTGGGTTATGGTCCTTGTCATTTGCTTTTGTGTTCCCATAACAACATGTCCAAGATGTCCATGTGCCAGGCTAACACATGTATCTACATTTGGAAAGGTTTTTTGTTGCTAAAGTTAACATTCAAGCCATTTAAGAATACAAATGCTTACATGACATGTCATTTGTTAAACATTAAGCTGTCTTCAGCTCTTTTCTGATTCTGATTACATATAACCTGTTGTAGAAACATTTATTGATGAAATTGATATGAAACAAATGCCATAAATATTGATGTGACACTTATGTCACATCGGGACATTAACCCTAAACATTCACAGTAAACCCGGAGTGACATATATGCACAATTACAAATATGATTATGATCTGTTGAGTTAATTTAGCTGATTCAATTATATTTAGTTAACATATTCTTTATTATTCAATTCAAGTATGTTCAAACAAATGTAAACCAAAAAATCATCCTCATTAATGAAGTTATAAATAAGAGTTACTTTACCATTAAAGCCCAATGTGACACATATGTCACATTTCAGATATTTGACACTAGGGGGGGTTACTTGTCAGAAATGTGTTCTCGGTGGTCTATTTAGTCTAAATGACGTTCCCCTTAATTTCCCCAAAAGAATAAATGGGTCCGGGTTCTTATGGGTTAAACGTATAGGCTTAAGGCATAATAGAACTACTGTATTATATGTATTCAACTTGTGCCCCGCTGGACTTACTTTTCTGTGGTTGACCGTTACTGTGACATATCAGTATAGCCACGGAAGATAGTTTGTGTGATTCATTCCCATGCATCAAGGTTATTTTCATGTATGTAATTGTTTTTCCTGCACAGTGTAGAGTCTTGTTGTGATGAGAGGGATACAGGTATTTCATAAAAAAAACGTGCTCCCTGGAGAATAGCTACAGCATTGATATCACAATTTAATCGGAGCTGATCACAACTTGTCATGAGTGATCCAGTCATGTTGATGAGCGGTCGTGCTGTGAATAAACAACTTGTGTTTTACTTTTAGGCTGTCTGAAGGTATGGACAGCTATCAGAGCTACTATACATCACATTAAGAACGATGTACAAATGAAAGTCGGACACAAATATATAATTTAAATGATTTATTCAAATTTGCAATATTTTGAACAGGCATCCACACAGTCACCTACTTTGTAATGTTCGATACCTCCCTGTAAGCGTCACGATATCCACCTCTCACCCACAACCTCACATACGAGTACTGAATGTGCATCAAAGTGATCTTAGGAAGGCAGATATAGCAACAGATTTACGTAAAGGACAAACGAGGCGATCGACATGGTGAATCAACAATGGGTCCTCAATGTACACGCCCCGGATTCCTATGACGAAAATAATAGAATGTCGCCAGTTGTCATGACTCACGTTATACTGCAACACCGGCCACATTTCGCTAGCCACTGCCTCCGAACGTACTTCCTACGCTTACCTTTTGGCAACAGATGGAACCGAGCATTCCGTGGATTGTTCCTATCAGAATTGTGGCAATGTTTCGCGATACAATGAGGCATATTTGAAGAGAGTAACTACTACAGTAAATAACATGAACATCAACGTGTCCTCGAAACCAAACGCATGGTTTACGTCACGTCCGGTAAAATGGCGCCGCCCACAGTGTTGATGTTATTTCGGTAATTAATCAGTTTAAAATCACTGATAATGTCATCGGATTAAAAAAAAAAAAAGAGAGACTGGCAGAGACTGGTCTGTTTTATCGGATGATACAACAAATTAAATGAGTGTCATGAGCATACCATTCCTTTAAAGACTGTGTATAATGGCTATTTTGCACATCCCTTTCAAGATTTCAAGATTTTCAAAGGTTTATTGACATATCATATACACAACTACGGTGTAGTTATGAAATGAATGAAAAACTTGGGTCGCAGGTTCCTCAACAGTGCATTACAAGACATCTATCAATATGTGTGTACCTCCACCATTAAACTGTCATATTCTGCACATTTCTTATACTGTCTACATACATAAGAGTATGACTAATGTGTATAATATCAGTTAACATTGCAGGAAAGCAATATATTAGACGTTAAGTACTTTGTCAGGCTTAATATTTATCTGTAGATACCCCCAAAGCTTTTTTCTTATTTAAAAGAATACCTTAATCTACAGTATTCTTTAATGTTTAAATAAAGGTTAATTAGTTTTTCTGTTTTGCACACCCTCCTATTAATATCTTTGTACATCCTGCACTAAACTCTTTTATTGTAGAGATCACTTACAGTTTATTTTAAGATTTTTTATATTCTATATTTCTATCATTGACCTTCTACTTTCCCCCTATTTTGTATGTACTCTTAATATTTTTTTCATCAAATATAACATATTAAAAACATAATTCAATAATGTGCTTTAACCACTAGGCGGTGCACACAAGTTAAAAACAATAATCGTGGCTTGATATTGATGATATTTATGAACCACACAGCTTCCGGTCTTCCAAGACCCGACCGGACAAAAAGACGTGCAGGCACGAAACATACTACCAATATAAATACATTGCTTTTAAAATCGTTCTGTGTGACACGAAAAAAAGGGGGAAATCGTGTTGGTGAACACGAATCAATAGATTAAATGTTGTGATTATAACACGAAATGCCGTGAGACTGGGTTGAAATGTCATAGTTATAACAGACTGCATACAGTTCTGTGCAGCTGAGCATGTATCATCAGCAGGGTCCCTTGGAGATTGAAAGGCATGCTACATCCCAGACAAGTTGCCCAGGCAATGACAAGGCTAGGATACACAATCAATCAATCAATCAATCAATGTTTATTTATATAGCCCAATATCACAAATGTTACATTTGTCTCAGTGGACTTTACAGTTTGTACAAAATATCAGTATGACAATACGACACCCTCTATCCTTAGACCCTCACATCGTACAAGGAAAAACTTCCGAAGAAAACCCACAGTTTAAAGGGAAAAATGGGAGAAACCTCAGGGAGAGCAACAGAGGAGGGATCCCTCTCCCAGGACGGACAGACGTGCAATAGATGCCGTGTGTAAATTGAAAAGATAATACATTTGCAACATAGGTAGTCCAAATGTTTGGAAATGCATGTGTGTATAATAGGAAGATGAATCCACGAGGATATCCATCCAGGACCTATGATCCAGGACCACAGCCACGACTCAAGATCCAGGGCTCGCGATCCAGGACAGAGGAGCGCAGGATCATCCATGACTCCGGATCCCGGCGTATATAGACAACCAAAAAGAAAGACATTTGGGGAAGCTGGGTTAATCGGAACATGAGAGTACACAGGTATAGACAGAGAGAAGGAAGAAGTAAGATGTCCCCCGACAAACTAAGCCTATATCAGCAAAACTAGGGGCTGAATCTAATCAGCCCTAACTATAAGCTTTATCAAAAAGGAAGGTCTTAAGCGCACTCTTAAAAACGGATAGGGTGTCTGCCGCCCGAACACAAACTGGAAGCTGATTCCACAAATGTGGAGCTTGATAAGAAAAGGCTCTGGCTCCCATTGTACTTTTAGAGACTCTAGGAACAACCAACAACCCTGCATTCTTGGAACGCAATGCCCTAGTAGGACAGTAGGGTATAATGAGTTCTTTAAGGTAAGATGGCGCCTGCCCATTAAGGGCTTTGTAGGCGAGAAGAAGAATTTTAAAGTCTATCCTGTGTTCTATAGGGAGCCAGTGTAAGGCAGCCAGAACAGGAGTAATGTGGTCCCTTTTCCTAACTCTGGTTAGTACACGTGCTGCAGCATTTTGAATCAGCTGAAGCAACTTAACTGACTTCTTGTACACCCTGATAATAAAGAGTTACAATAATCCAGCCTTGAAGTAACAAATGCATGGACTAGTTTCTCTGCATCGTTTTGAGGCAAGATATGCCTGATTTTTGCAATGTTACGTAGATGGAAGTAGGCGGTCCTTGAAATTGATTTTATGTGGGCGTTAAAGGATAAATCCTGATCAAAAATAACACCAAGATTCCTTACAGTCTCACTGGAGGCCAAATTAATGCCATCCATAGTTAGTATATCCTTAGATAATTTGTTTCGTAGATTCTTCGGGCCAAGTACAATAACTTCAGTTTTGGTCGTGTTTAACATAAAAAAGTTTAAGGTCATCCACGTTTTTAAGTCCTTAAGGCAGTCTTGAATTTTATTTAGATGATTAATTTCATCAGGCTTGATTGATAAATATAGTTGAGTATCATCCGCATAACAATGAAAATGTACAGAATGATTCCTTATAATATTGCCTAACGGAAGCATATATAATGTGAACAAAATAGGTCCGACTAAGTGCTCTAGTCTTTGCAATAAGATATCATGGTCGATAGTATCAAATGCAGCACTGAGATCGAGCAAAACAAGAATAGAGACACGTCCCTTGTCAGAAGCTATTAGAATGTCATTTGTGACTTTAACCAGAGCTGTCTCTGTGCTATGATGTGTTCTAAAGCCAGACTGAAAATCTTCAAATAAATCATTGTTTTTTAAGTAATCACACAACTGTTTTGCGACCGCTTTCTCAAGAATTTTTGAGAGGAACGGAAGATTGGAAATAGGTCTATAATTGGCTAAAACCTCTGGATCGAGGTTGTGCTTTTTAAGAAGCGGTTTTATCACTGCTACTTTGAATGATTGTGGAACATAGCCTGATAATAAAGACATATTCATAATGTTTAATAAATAAGTGCTAATTAATGGAAAAACTTCCTTCAACAGCTTAGTTGGAATTGGGTCTAACATACACGTTGATGGTTTAGAAGAGAGAATCATTGAATTTAATTGTTCAAGGTTTATGGCTGAAAAGCATTCTAGTTTACTATCTAGTGTAATAATCACCTGTGGAGAGTGCATTCACATTGCCTGAGTTGTATGCCCTCAGACTGTTGGAAAACATTTTGCATAAACACATGGGAGGACAACATGTAGAGTCAACAGAGAGATGGTTTGACTTATAAAACATCCGCAAGAGTGAAGCCATCACCTTCTGCTGGCTTCTTTAAGCCCTCAAGTGACCTTTATTTAATGTAAAATGTTCAATCATGAAAATATATACCCCCTAGTAAAGTAATTTCTCTGGGGCAGTGCATTTAGGTACATACAAAATGGTTAAAGTAATCCTCAGATTTTGAAATGCGTTCTCCGGGGTGTGTACGGCATGCACTGGACTGAAACTTGAGAGGTAATTGGATAGAAGAGGGTTCCTAAAGGAGCTTGGGTATAATTTCTAATCAGTAGCAGACTCTCAGAAGATGGTCTCAGAACAGACCAGGTGGACTCTTGAAAGTAATTCTCATGAGACCAAGACACATTTATCTGAGGAACTTGCACCGATACATGAATGCACAATCGTTAGATCATGTTGCTCTTGGGAGGACTGATCTTTTTTCATTTTACCGTTCACCAATCAAGATACCAATGTTCTTATGATGATCTTTCTAATGTGACTGGCACATTACTGTTAATATGCTGTTGTGCATGTCTTTCATAGGATCTGAAGATGTGTTCTCTATTTCTAAGTCCAGGAGAAAGTTAAAAAGAGACGAATGGAGTCTCAGAAAGTTCAAATGAGTAATTTAATAAAGTAACGTTAGTTTGGAACAAACAGACAAGTCTTCACAGCGCCGTGAACAGAGAGAGAGAGAGAGAGAGAGAGCGAGATTTCACGTGCTGCGTGTGTATATCCGATTCCTTTCTCCTCTTCTCATTGGCTGCTTCGACGATGGGCGGATCTTCCTCCCGGCTTCGTTCCTGTGATTCATATTGCATAAAATAAGTGGATTTAGACGTTGTGTGTTTGTTGTATAACTCCACTAGCCTTTCCTCCTCATATTCTCATTCATTACTTCTTATTTTACACATTCTAACGGCTGTAAACAAGGTTAACGTGAACCCGGAAGTGACGTAATGTAAACATCCAGGTTTTCCTTCAAAATAAAGCTTTTCAAAATAAAACGGTGTATTTGTTTAGTATTCACGTACAATTTTGATTTTAATTTCTTACAGATCACATGCTGTTTCACAGTGGCGGTGAAGGTGTGAATGATATTGTATCCTTGATCCCTATGTTGCCACAAGAACAAATGTGTTGTGCGTAGACGGCTCTGCTAAGATTGTTCCCTAGTTTAGGTTTCATGTTATGTGTTTAGATAGGTTCCTGTTTTATTTTGATAGTCTTGTCTACCCTCATGTGTCTAAAGTACGTTTCCTGCCTTGTCTGTTTTCCCACGGTTGTGATTGTCTAATTGTCTTCACCTGGTGTTTTCTGTCTAGTATATATAGTTCTCGTCTTCCCCTGTCTCGTTGCCAGATTGTCTTGTGTGTTCCACGCCTTCCAGCGTAAGATCCTTTTGTCATTGTCCATAGAGTTATCGTCCATAGAGTTAGATTAGTGTATTAGTAGTTTTTGTTTTGTTGCTTTATGTATTCAGTGTGTTATGACCTGTCTCCATTAAAACACTTTATTTTGATACTTTGTTTGTCTCTGCATGTGCATTTGATTCCACGCCCTTGTACAGCCCTAACAAAATGCAACATCCCAATTAGCAAAAATGATACAGTCAGCAGCTATTGGTGAGTGGAAACTTTAAGAGGCAAGACAATTTGAATTAAACATGCCTTGATGTAATCAAAGCAGGAATGGCCTTTCTTAAGTGGTATTTTTGCCACTATGAGAACTTTTTCTGTTTTCTTCAGAGCTTCCCCTGTCACAAGTTAGACACTCCTATTATTGTTTGTTTGGTGGCTCATCTAAACTCTCCTGTCATTTCAGATCCCGCCTTCCTCCAGACCCTTGTAATCAGCTCACTTCCCTCACCTGGTCTCCCCAGCCCTTCCCCTCACCTGTTACTCATTCCCTCATCACTCCACAGTATTTATACCACCTCACTATCACTGGTCCTTTGCCAGATTGTCTTGTCGTTTCCGCCAAGCTCTCCAGTGAGTGTTGTTCTCTAGCCTAGTTTTTTGTCCTGCCCGGTTTTTTATCCCTGCCTGTTTACGGATCTCGAGTTCCTGCCTGCTGGTTTTGGTTGCCTGTCTGACGGATGTCCTGGTTTTGACCCTGCCTGTCCCAGACCTGAATAAACTGAACATTGCAATACACTGGTTGTATCTGAGTCGTGCTATTGGGTTCTGATCTGTACCTGTGATCGTGACATCCCCTCTGCATTTGTTTTGATATAAATTGCGCAGCAGAGAAATTGATAACCTATTTTTTGTCCGTTAGTTTTCATATAAACAAGATTGATCCAAAACATGGCTTCAGCTAGCGGCCTGGCTAATGTCTAAAGCAATAAGCAACCCTAACCCTAAACGCACACAAAGTATGAATAAGACAGCAGGTTTTTTTACTTATTGAGCCATTTCAGTCCTTTTTTTTTATCATTCTCCCTTTTCATAATTTGTTCCATCCTTAGCAGTGCTATTTTGTTGGGTAGAGTACTCTCTGGAAAGGAGTGATGCCGTGTAAATGCCTAGGGATTTTATTGCGAAAGGGAGAACACTTCCTGCCACTAGACTGAATTGCATCATGAAAGCAGTGAAAGCAAAGCTTATATGGAGCCAATCTAAATGCAAATGGTATCATTATTTTATAGCCATTAGACGGAGCAATTATAATTTACTTCATCATGATTGTTTAGAGCAAAAATGTTGTCTATTTCAACTTAAACATTAGGCAAGATGTCCAACAGGCCTACACAAGGTGTATCTTATTAATTGTAATGCATTTTTCTTTGAAGACACATAACACGACAATTAGTGTTTTTATGGTTGTATCTGTATTGAACATGATGATTCTGTGGCCTTGCATTAGTATGATTGGTGTCTATATTGTCTATATCTGAAAATGCGGAGGTGGTCAGATACACAAAGGAAACCTCCAGTCTGGAAAACGTTGGTAAACTTCTTCATGATCAATATGAGCGATGCAGCACAGGACCAGCTGTGTTATCTATATTTTCCCTCTCCATCTGCTGACAATACAGCGGAGCTGACACTCCCACTTCAGATGTTACACCCCGAGACAGATCTCACACACACACTCACTTTCACACAAACAGCACAGCTGTGTTCGGGCTGTTTATTGTTAAGACATCAATTTTGATTGATGTGGCCCGATATATTTCATGCTGTGACAGTTCATTGGAGTCAAGCTGAGATATTTGAAGCAGCATTTGGCAATCATTTCTGAATACAGTTTAGCAAAAACTTTTCGTTGAGAGGATTTTCTGTTGTACTCATTACTGGCATATGTCACCGATGTGACTTTCTAGGAATGACAGTCCACTTCATTTGTCAAGAACTAAATATCTCCACATCTAAATTGCCATGAAAGTTTGTACTGCCATTCAAGGTCCTCAAAAGATGAGGTCTACTGAAGACGTCATGACCTTTTCTCAGCCTTCACATCACAAATCACAGAAGTCTCAGCCTGGATGTGAATATAGTCAAACCTTAACAAACCCAATAAATGCCCCAGAATAAACAACTTAGGTTTGACAACCCCCTGAGTTACAAAGAATACAGAATGAAATCCAATAATTATATATGTTATAATTGTAGTCCCCATTCCCCACATTATACAGATGTAAGCCAGATGCAAGATATTTACCAGTAGAAATCTATGATACTCAAATGAGACCAAGCTGGACCAAGCAAGATTTAGTCAAAATAAATGTGACCTTTGTATGACATAAAACTCTTGAATGAGAATTGCCACGTCCTCTCTCTGTTTATCAAAGCAAAGCCATTGAAGGTAAAAGCAAGATATAAAAAAAACAATTTATACAACCTACTTTGCCAACTTTCCTTATTATCCCATCCTCCTTCAGCTTCATTATATTCTTACATTATTTTTAGATGTATTATTGCCATAGAGTTAAATTGACTGTAAATCAATTGCACATTTCCTGAGCCACATATAGTTTCAACTCAGTCTTTTTTCAGCTCTTAGTGGGCATGCTTATTATTCCTTTTGAACCCTCTCCGTTTACCAGGCCTGCTGTAGTTTTGGAGTTTTAGGGCAAAAAACAGAACATAACAAGAAGGCATCCCTCCAGCGAGAAGTTCCTCTACCTATGGCAAAGTGCCTGTTTACCTGCCATTGACTCAGGGGCACTGTCACATCTAATCCGGCTTGAGCCTTGCCTGTCATGTTCCTGCTTGGTGTAGGCTGCATGCAAATGAGTTCTGCTTCAAAGCTGATAGAACGGGTGATTGTGAAAGTATGTAGAATCAATGGTGAGACAAATGAAGGCCGGCCAACAATTAGCATTCATAAACGTGACTGCTGCTTTTATAGGAGTGATGTTTGATCAACTTTGACTGATAAGTCAGTTGAAGACTTTTCCTGCCCTGCAGCCTGTTTGTTGAAGAGGTTGCCTAATGCTGTATGGAACAGTACTGTCTCTTGAGTTGTAAACCAGCTATAAATGATAGATTGGCCCTTACTGAATTGAATGTGCTTGAGCAACACTTATTTACTCAATTTACAATCAGATTTTTAAGAACATTATTAAAGTAGCAGTCAATTTGTTGAATCCCCCGCTACCGTTTCATTTGCAACCTAATTGGCAGCCAGTATTGTTACTTTACTGCTGCTATAAGTAATATTTGTATAACTAAACATATTTACCACAAGGGAAATTGTTTCGAATTGGATATTGCAAGTGGGAGAAAGACTCATCTAGGAATGGATCTTTATCGACAAGCTCTCAGCATTGTAGAAGAGCAGCTGCTGCCAAGCGCAGAATCCACACAGAACTGTGCCGGCCGTGATTGACTCACACATACACAAAACTGTATACACATCCGAAGCTGTTCGCCAGCTGTCACATTCCCCAAACATGCGCCAATTCATCAACAAGATAAATGCAAGTTTTCGCTGGACCGTCGTCAGCACGTCACCCCAACAAGACAGAGCCCATGGAAGTGATATCATTATTGAGTTCCAGCTTGACTCACAGCAGAAGTGTGCTCTGTGGGGGGACTGGAGCCTTTACTCCCCTCTGTCATGCCTATGGAAAAGTAGAGATCAGAGAGAAAACAGGAGTTTGATAGACAGTCTGATGAAGCAGCCCAGTCAGGGGTTCCTAATGGAGATGTCCATCTGCTGCTTTATGCAAAGTCCTCCCTTAAAAAGCAGCAGAAGAGTGTGTGAGTTTCTGGATAAAGGACTCTTCAGAGAAATAAATTGGTAGATGTTGGCTCAGAAACTCAGACTGATAGTATGCCATTGTCACCTTTGTTTCAAAGAAAGGGTCAGTACTTTATTTTTAACAATGTATATTGTATATACTTCTTGCAATTACCTTCATAAAGCTTTTAAATTCAAGTCAATGATAAGGCAGTAGGGGGATTATTCAAACAAAAACCATATCCCCCTTGTCCATGGTAACGTTTAGGTGATATATGGGACACGATTATGCATGAAAGATGAAAATTACTTCAAGTGTAAAAATGGCAGGCCCTCTATAGACACATACCATGAATGGAAATAAATAAAAACAATCAGGTCCATGAATCACTTTGGTATAGAACTTCAGCCCTGTCCCTTTTATTCCCCGCAGCCTTGACGAACAGCAACAACAGCTGCAAGACAGTGACATTTACAAACTACTAAAACAACAGTCACCTTTTCTCCTTGCTGCATAGCTATTGCACTGTGGCAGGGGCCTGGAGCCGAGCGGGGAAACCATTAAACTAAAAGGTCAGCCCTCAGTTATTAGGCATGGCGCTGTTTGCTAATAGCTCTGCCTGGAGAGGCAGCTATTGATCAGGACCCGTCCCTGCTCTAACACTGAGCAATACACACATTTGGTTTGTTCTTCCTAATTGAGCCTGGTTCACCTTGTGGGTAGTCGTCTTGCGTGTAAACAGACATGCTTTCAAACGTAGCTGATTGCTAGATTATATCCTTTACGCACACTTGTATATGCACGTAAAAACTAAATCGCCCACAAATGGTGGAAATACACGAAAATCAATCAATCAATCAATGTTTATTTATATAGCCCAATATCACAAATGTTAAATTTGTCTCAGTGGTCTTCACAGTTTGTACAGAATATCAGTATGACAATACGACACCCTCTGTCCTTAGACCCTCACATCGTACATGGAAACACTTCCGGAGAAAACCCACAGTTTAAAGGGAAAAATGGGAGAAACCTCAGGGAGAGCAACAGAGGAGGGATCCCTCTCCCAGGACGGACAGACGTGCAATAGATGCCGTGTGTAAATTGAAGAGATAATACATTTTACAGCGTAGGTAGTCCAAATGTTTGGAAATGCATGTGTCTATAATAAGAAGATGAATCCACGAGGATGTCAGCAATCCTGTGGGAGACATCAGGGAAGTAGTATGGTGAGAGTCTGGCAGGACCGCAGAGACAGGTTCAGCCACTGGAAAACACAAGTATTGACACTGAACTCCAAAGTAACAGATGCAATCAAAGAGTGTTCTGGGAGTATTGGACTTCCAATCAATGTCACTGTCTTAGTAAAATATCTTTTGCAGTCTTGTTGTGATTACATTTTTGTGACACAGTGTAAACTATTAGTTTTGAATCACAAAGTTTGACCAGGATTGTCATTTATATGCTCCCAAAGCGCTACCAATCAGAGAGAAATGCACGACAGATGACAGAACAACTTCGCTGACAGTGATTGGAGGATTCAATTAAAAATATATATCAACACAAAAACGTATGACACTTAAGTATAGCCTTTCTGCAGTACACACACCTTATTTATCGTAGCAGGTGATATCTACCACACCTACTTTACTATTGCCTTTAGTTGATGTTAAATTGACAAACTTTATTTTCAAATAAAACTTCACCTCCTTAGTCGTTAAGATGAAAGCAGTTACAAAATGCATTGGGAAGGTATCTAAGCAACAAGCTTGCAAGTACGATTTGTCTAGATTCAGTGTGATCTGCAAAACCACATTTCTGATGGGAAAATAAAGTTGTAGGATGTGACCGACCAAAATGTTTTGTTGCCTCAAATTGACTTTTATGCAAGTATGGTGGTAACATTCTTGAGCCTTACTGAACTGAATAGTATTTTGATGAAATAGATTGGTATTTTGGTTGAAGTTCAAATGTAACGGTTACCTTTGAACGTAAAATATGGTTCAAATTGAAAACAGAATAAACAAGAGTGGATAGAGCCAAATGGAAGCTTGAGTTTCCTCAAATTCCTGAAAGTCTTACGAGGAGCCTTTTATCTTCAGCCATGAGGCATGGAATGAATTGCTGCAGTTTCACTAAAGCCTTTGTTCTGTGGGAGGTCAATAACTCATCTATGATCACCAAGTGTGACCATCGCTACGCACTCCGATCAAGAGAGTAAGACTTTCCCGGTGATCAACTGCAAATCTGCCATCGCTGTGCCGAGTGGCACAGCCTTAAACAAATATTCTACAGCTTGATGCCTTTCACACAATTTCATCACCGACATCGTGTCTCGGCGACAAAAGTTCTATAGGGTAGTTGCTCCACACATAAATCATTTTGTAATTATGCATTGTATGCAAGGCCATGGCATGTTGACAAATTAAGCAATCTGGAGAGGCAACAGTATGCAGGGAGCTTAAATGAACTATTAACAGATAACCTGGACCACAGCATGTTATATGTTACCTTCAAAAGCCTGGGGATTATGAACATCACTTTTGATCTTAAGGATATGCCAACTACATCAAGTTCACAGTGTGGGATAACGTAATTAGAAACTGTTAACTACCACTCATTTGCACAGAGGCTTCACTACAACTGTTAAACTTGGCTGAAGAAAGTTTTTGAGCTTAACCTGAGTAAAGAAAGAATGATGTTCAACAACCTTTGAACTTTCAGGAAAGAAGGGTTTAGTTGAATAAGACAAATTATCAGCTACATTTTTGCTACCCATCATCTTTTCCATGTGATGGTCAAGACTGCAGTGTTCTGATGAATCGTCCCAGTTCAAACAATGTACCCCCTTTCAATTAAACTAAATGTATTTTTAACAAAATAATTAAACCTCCATGTCCAGTTAAAAGCCTGGGAGCTTTCAACCACAGCTCTGTCATCTTTTTGAAATAAAGGCAAACTGTGTCACAGTCTGCTCCATCATTCACCAGTAGTTTTCCATTCACCTGTCTCACCTGTTAACCACACACACGTTTTTGCTCACTCTCTTTCTCTACTGCACCCATGTCATTCATACTGCCAGTATTTAAACCCTCCAGACACACACCCGTTGCCAGATCGTACTTTACCTCCATGCTAGTCTTTCACGCGTTTAACTGTAATAGGGAGAGTGGGGGTAATTTGTGCCAAGGGGCAAGTATTGCCACCCCTGTTATCTAGAAAACCATAGAAGAAGTTGGTCATGTGACCACATATTTTTGAAGAGGCATCCATTTCAATCATCCTGCAAAGAAGGGAGACACATGGCTTGAGAGGTAAGCACATTTAAGTTAAAAAAACAATGTTTTGCCCTCCAAAGTAAAATGTCTATGATCAAGTTTTTTTGATTGCTGTGTTTGAACAATTTAGACAACTTTGAAAACAGTTCACACATGTTTTAGTGCTTTAGTAAGCTACACCATGAGTCTATACAGTTAGCATGATGCTAGCTCAAAACAGCTGGGGGATGCATTTTTTTCAAAATTATGGGCTTGGGGTGATTTGTGCCAAAGGGCCTGGGTTAAGTTGTGCCAGTGGCACAACTTACCCCAACTTATGATTATTTACTATATATTACTTTATTGTATTTTATTGTTATTGTACATTGTATTCTTACATTTGATCACTAAAACTATGTGATATTCTTAATTTTAGACCAAAATCCATCATGCCACGCAAATACAAAAGGAAGACAGACAGGGTTTCAACTCCTCTTGAGGAGTTGGAAAGAGCAGTGAAAGAGGTGCAACAGGGGAAGACCATACGTCAGGTTGGAAAGGAGATGAAGATCTGCAGGATGACTATAAAAAGATATATGGATAAGAAAAAAATAGGAGAAGTAACAAAGCCAGGCTATGAAAGAACAGCAGTCGCCAAACGAGTCTTCAATGAGAACATGGAGAAAGAGCTGGCTGACCATATTAAGACACTAGCAGCAATGTTTCATGGCATAGGTGTCATGAAATGCCGTGAACTGACTTTTGAGTTCGAACAAATAAATAGCATTGACATGCCTGCCAGCTTGACCAGAGACGAAAAAGCAGGTTAGATCAAGTATAGGCTATTGGATAGTTATTTGGAGCGGATAGCTTCAACTTATCTGAATGTAAACTGCAATGTGCTGATAAACTTTTAACCTTTTCTAGGACCTGATTGGTTCAACGCCTTTAAAGCACGCTACCATTTGGCATGCCGCGTTCCTGAAGCAACCTCTCTTGGAAGAGCTACTGCCTTTAATAAGCACAATGTGGGGGAGTTCTTTGATAATCTCTCTAAAGTGATGGACAGGTAACTTAATAATCATCTGGCTTTGACATGCTGATATGATCACATGAACACTCCGAGCCCCCCCCTCTCTCTTTCTCACACACACACACACACACACACACACACACACACACACACACACACACACACACACACACACACACACACACACACACACACACACACTCTCTCTCTCTCTCTCTCTCTCTCTCTCTCTCTCTCTCTCTCTCTCTCTCTCTCTCTCTCACACACAACCACCCACCCACACCCTGACTAGGTAGCCTGGCAGCCTGGCGAGAGGGCACAGCATCTCTAGAGGGTCTTCTGTCCTCGGCAGCAGAGTTGACATTTACACACACAACCACATCCAAGTATGTTAAAACTGCTTTAAACGTCTCTGATCATCAGCACTACCTTTTATTTCATTTCAGGTACAGCTTCCCTCCACACATGATGTACAACATGGATGAAACTGGTGTGACGACAGTGCAGACACCCAAGCAGGTTGTCACAGAGAAAGGGAAGAAACAAGTGGGTTCAGTAACATCTGCTGAAAGAGGAGAGCTCGTCACTGTGGCCTGTGCAGTAAACGCCACTGGAAATGCAGTCCCACCCATGTTCATTTTCCCGCGTGTCCGCTTCAAGGACAGCCTCCTCAATGGATCACCAGCAGGTTCCATTGGTCATTGTACAAAGTCTGGATGGATGAATGAAGACGCCTTCCTCATCTTCCTGAAGCACTTCATCCGCCACACCAACTGCTCCACCGATCACCCAGTCATGCTCATTCTGGACAACCATGAGTCTCACATCTCACTCAAGTCAGTGACAATTGCTAAAGAGAATTGGGTCATTAGGCTCACCCTGCCACCTCACACCTCACACCGCTTGCAACCATTAGACAAAACTGTCTATGGACCACTCAAAACCTACTATAACCGAGCGATGGATGGGTGGATGCGATCACATCCTGGGCGAACCGTATCGATCTATGAGGTCTCGGAACTTGTGAAGCAAGCGATCCTCTCTGCAATGTCACCAACAAACATAACTATAGGTTACTTATGTAACCCCAGTTCTCAGAGTAACATGAAGTGAGATGTCTCACTATGGGATGCGCCTCATCGCGGAGCAAACAGAAGCATCAATCTCATTACGCCAATCCTGATTGGCTGGTGATCTTGATGTCAGCGTCAGGGAATTCACCCCCTATAAGTAGCTTGCGCCACGACGCATGCGTCATTCAAAATAAGCACCTCTTCTCGCTTCACCATAGCAAGGAGGGCCGTCTGGTGAGACATCTCACTTCATGTTACTCTGAGAACTGGGGTTACATAAGTAACCTATAGTTATGTTTGTTGGTGACATTGCAGAGAGGATCGCTTGCTTCACAAGTTCCGAGACCTCATAGATCGATACGGTTCGCCCAGGATGTGATCGCATCCACCCATCCATCGCTCGGTTATAGTAGGTTTTGAGTGGTCCATAGACAGTTTTGTCTAATGGTTGCAAGCGGTGTGAGGTGAACCTGCAGGTCCGCTACAACTCTGACTACTTTTAAATCCAGGCTGAAGACTTTTCTTTTTGTCGCTGCTTTTAATTGAACTATTCACATCTTAAACTGCACTGTAACTTTTATCCATGTACTTTTTTCTTTTAATGTTTAATTGACAGCACTGTAACTTTTATCCATGTATTTTTTCTTTTAATGTTTATTTTATTAGCTTTTCTTTTTAATGACTGATTTTAAATGCCATTTTCTTAATCTCTTTCATTTTTTGTAAAGCACTTTGAATTGCCTTGTGTTGAAAAGTGCTATATAAATAAACTTGCCTTGCCTTGCCTTGCCTTGCCTTCATGTTACTCTGAGAACTGGGGTTACGTAAGTAACCTATAGTTCTCATTCATAACACTCCGTTCGATGTATCACTATGGGAAATTGTAGCTCCCGTATTGTCAGACGAGCTTATCTTGAAAATCACCAAACCAACCAGAACTTAACAGGTGACTCAACCAGGTGCCCAGCACTGCTTGAGTCACACTGGGAGCAGAACGTCCAGCCTGTTAAGAGGCGGACAAAAGTGAGTGGCGAGGACCAGCTCGCCGCTGCACCAATGTCTTGGATGGGAGACATCGATCAGACCCACAGAGTCCAGGATGTAGCCAGACCCTGAGTCGAAAGAGCTCGCGGACCCGAGGGTGCCTGCGAACTCTGACTCGTATGAGCCCCAAAGCAATTGCTTCCACAAACCAGTGGGAGAGCCGTTGCTTAGTAACAGGCTTGCCCTTATAAGGGTTAGCCCAGGACACAAGGGGTTGGTCATTATGACAAAGCACCCTTGATCTGTCCCTGTACATGCGTAAAGCACGGGCTGGACACGGCAAATCCGGCCGCTGTTCCCCGGAGGAATACAGTGGCGGGGAGGATGCCTCAATGTCAAATGTGGTACCCGAACCAACCGCCTTAAGATAAAGGCAGGGTCAGGCTTCAACCACACTCTGTTTGCCCTGGGGCGAACTGAGTGCATGAAGACTGTACAGATAGTGCATGAGTGCCACTGGCTCGCTTGGCAGCTGCCAGGGTCAGCTTCATGTCACACTGTATTCAGATTGTACCACTCACGGGCCAGGCCCATAGAGCCAAGCGCTCTGGGTGTGGGTGAAAGATCGCCCCCCCCCCCCGCTTGGGACAGTATGTCCCTGCGTAGTGGGAGCTGCCATGGCTGCCCGCACAGCAGCTGATATATCTCCGCTAGCCAGTACATAGCTGGCCAGTGCGGAGCTATCAGGATAAGTGTGTGGCGTTGCTCTCTCACTCTGGCCAGAGTTGGGGGTATCAGAGCCAGGGGTGGGAACGTGTACAGAAGGCCCGGGGGCCAATTGTGCGCGAGTGCATCCACGCCTAACGGTGCATTTAGATCGCGCATCGAAAAGAACAGCTGACACTGAGCGTTGTCTTTCGATGCGAACAGATCCACCGCGGCTCTGCCGTAACTCACCCACAGCTGGCTCACAATCCTTGGATGTAGAGTCCAGTCTGCATAAAGTGGTATACCTCTGGACAGTAGATCTGCCCCGAGGTTCATCACTCCCGGTACGTGCGTCGCTCTCAGAGAGAGGAGACGTCTACTGCTCCATAGGATCAGTTTGCGCGCCAGTGTGTGTAACTGGAGAGAACGCAAACCCCCTTGGCGGTTAATATACGATATTGTGGGCGTATTATCTGTCCTCACAAGGACGTGATGTCCCCTGAGGAAAGGCAGAAAGCGTTTTAGGGTGAGAAACACCGCTAAAAGCTCCAGGTAATTTATGTGCGCCCGCTGAGACCCCTCACCGGGCGACCTTCATAAATACCTCCCCAACCTGTCAGACATGCGTCCGTGGTGACCACTTTCCGTGAAAGGACAGCACCCATAGGCACACCTCGTACTAGAAAAGTCGGGTGCAGCCAGTGGCGCAGTGCCATTACGCATTTCACATTTCACAGTAACCATCACTCTCCGCGCACCATGGCGCGCGGAGATTGATGGTTACCCAGCGATGGTTACCCAGCGATGGTTACCCAGCGATGGTTACCCAGCGATGGTTACCCAGCGATGGTTACCCAGCGCTGAAACTCCCTCATGTGTAAGCGTCCCAGTCGTACGACCAGGATGGCTGACGCCATGAGCCCCAGCAATCGCAGGCATGATCTGAAGAGAACATGTTTGCGCAGCTGGAAAAGAGCGAGACAAGCTCTGAAAGCTTTCACTCTATCCGCTGACAAGCGAGCTGAAAAGGGCACCGAGTTCAGGCGTAAACCCAGGAAGAGTATAGTCTGTGCGGGGCACAACATGCTCTTCTCTGTGTTTATTTAGAAACCCAGGTTGAGCAGGTGCTTTACGAGGACATTTGTCTGCGTAACAGCCTCCTGCTCTGACTGTGCGAGAAGCAGCCAGTCGTCCAGGTAGGTCGCCAGGCGAATACCCTGTTGTCTTAACGGGGCTATCGCGGCTTCCGTACATCGTACAAACACCCTTGGACTGAGAGACAGACCGAAGGGGAGTACTCTGTATTCATAACAGATCCCCTGAAATGCAAATCTCAGATATTTCCTGTGTGGGTAATATACTGGGATGTGAAAATACGCATCTTTCAGGTCGACTGATGTAAACCAGTCGTCTTGTCGCACGAGCCGCAGCAGAGATGTGTGAGTGAGCATTCTGAACTTATATATTTTTAGATATTTGTTCAGAGCCCTCAAATCAAGTATTGGCCGAATTCCGTTCCCTCCCCGTTTGGGAACGAGGAAGTACTTGGAATAGAAGCCGCCCTGACTCTGCTCGGCGGGTACAATAGATATAGCCCTCTTTTCTAGGAGAGAGAGAATCTCTCTCTCCAGAATATGGGCTGACTCTCCTCGGGCCTGCGAATGCAGAATGCCCGAGAAGCGAGGGGGGGTGACAGCGAATTGGAGTCTGTAGCCCCGTGTTACTGTCTTGAAAACCCAAGCAGATGATGTGAGCATCTTCCACTGCATGCTCCTTAGAGCCAGTGGAGATGTCACGTCTCTTCCCCTCTGAGTCTCTATTTGTTGTGTTATGGGGCCCTCTAGTGTCTGAACACTGTGGTGACCCTTTTCGACAATCCCCACCGACACTGCGCATGCGCATGACGGTGGTGCCTTCACAACCCCAGCCGGCACTGCGCATCCGTGTGGTGGTGGTGCCTTTAAAGCCCCAGCCGGCACTGCGCATGCGCGTGATGGTGGTGCCTTCACAGACCCGCCTGTAATCCGCCTTTTGAGAGATGCCATAGCTGCTCTCAGAAGGGGAACAGTTGACGGGCTGTTTATTGGTTTTATTGTTTTTCTTATAATTTTTTTTAGCTGCGCCCTCGGCCTGAAGCCTGGATGCGTCAGCGGCAAATGTTTTATGACAGAAAAATCAACAAATGTGTGACATGTGTTTGTGCGGACTTGAGGATGGTGTTGAGGCATCTCTCGAGGCGGCGGGAACACATTTAGAGCTGGGGAACCGTGGACTTCCAGCTCTGTCACAGAGGGGAGAAGGAGGGGCTGTCACGCCGCTCACTTCTTCTTCCTCGACTGCTGGCCGAAATTCTGGGTTGGCTGCGCCTGAGCTGCAGCCGGAACCGGAGATTTTCTAGGCCAGCTCGCCCTCGTCTCCAGCCTGGGCTGGGGACTCGGGGCGGGCTGCGACCTCTGCGTTTTCGGTATTTTAAACCGAGCAGGGTTCGAGGCAGCTTGGGCGAAGGACTGCTGCTGCGAAGGACTGCTGCTGCGAAGGCAGCGGCTGGACCCTTCGAGGGAGGCAGAGGTGGAGTGCCTCGTCCTCCTTCTTTTTCGACTCACACCTCCTTTGCATGGAAGCAAGAGCGGAGCCGAAAATTCCCTCGGGAACGATGGGCATATCCAGCACATCCTCCTTTTCCCGGTCTGGGAGGTTGGTGAGGTTGAGCCATCTCGCTCTTTCCTGCACTACCATGATCCCCATTGCCTTGCCCGTGGCCTGGACGGCGCAGCGTTGGACACGAAGACAATTGTCTGTGACCGCTGCCATCTCGTCCAGAGTGGCTGCCCCCGGGTTACCCGACAGGTCCTCGCAGAGCTCCGCTTGGTAAGCGGTTAGCAGCGAGGACACATTCAGGGCCCTGGCGGACAACGCTGCGGCTTTGTAGGACCGTTCAGTCATTGTCGACTGAAATCGGTCCGACTTTGCCGGCAGCGTGGGGTTCCTGCTTGGTGATGGGCCCATCCTCGGTAGGAGGTGGGCAGCTACCAGCGGTTCCATGGGCGGTATGCGGAGCAGGCCGAGCTTCTCCATTCCGTCACAGTCTAGGGAGGAGGCACCCTGGATTGGGACCTTGTTGCTGAACGGCCGGTCTCTCCACGAGACCGACACCTCATCCAACATCTCCGGGAAGACCGGAAGGAGTTGCCTCTTTGTCCGCGCTGCTTGGGGAAAATGTTTCCCTTCGTAGCGGGACCCGGAGGTCTCCTTGGCCATTTCAGGCCACGGGATGTCGAGTCTGGCCGCGGCGCGTTTACACAAGGCCTGCAGGTCCATGCTCAGACAGGGCGAAGCTGGTGTGCTATCGCCCGGGAGAGCAGCCCTCGCTCCAGGCTTTGCAGCCTGAGCCGATGACATGAAGATGTCCTCTTCATGTTCATCCGACTCGGACAGGAGGAACACCGAGGCGTCCTCTTCGTCCTCATCGTAGTCCAGCTCGAGGACATCCTCCGCGGGTGAGACCATGGTGAGGTCTAACCGGGAGCCCCAGCTCGGTAAAGCGTGGGGTCCCGTTCCCGCGTGTCTTGCCGTCACCGGGTCCCGGCCTGCCAGGGCGCGGGATTCCGGTTCTGCAGCCATCGCAGATAATGAGCCCCAGACCGACACGGAGAGGGGTTCACTCTCTGCGGCGGACGCCCCCGCGTCCTGACTGCCGGCCGGCAGGTCAGTGGACATGGGGGGGTCCTGCTCCGACAGGCTAGCTTGGCGTGCTAGCCGTCGGCGGAGGCTCTTCACGGTGAAGCGGACACAATGTCCGCACGAGCCGGGGTTGTCGATAGCGCCTCGGGCGTGTTCCAGCCCGAGGCAGGACGAGCAGACCTGGTGTGTGTCTGTGCCCGAGATCTTCAACCCGCAGCCACAGAGTCGAGCCACCGAGTCGAGCCACCGAGTCCCTGACTCCTCTGGTGTGAGGGAGAGAGGCGTCCATCTTGTTCGCCTCGTGGCGTGGAGAGGACACGCTCTCAACAGGTAGGTTGGGAGAAAAAAAGGTGTTACCACCCTGTCCTTAATCCGGAGAAAAGGACGGTGTGGGTCTTTTATTCCCGGAGAATACTGACTGGTGTGACAGTATGCTCCTTTAATCCTTTCCTCCTCCGTGGGGAAGAGAAAATAAAGAGCTTCCTCGCTACCGTGGTGTCGATAGTGAGGGAGCGAGCTAACGCTAGCTTGAAAAAATCAGACCTACCTTACTTTCCGGGGAAAGAGAACGGCGAGATCGATTTCAATACTAACTGGCGTTAGTATTACCGTCTTCCTGCGAAGCAGAAGGAGTAGCCGGCGAGCGCCCATCGACCGAAATGGTTATTTGGGTTCAGTCTGTGGACCGTTAAGCTTGTCCGGCTACTATAGAGATGTGCTCTGAAGCGAGAAGAGGTGTTTGAATGACGCATGCGTCGTGGCGCAAGCTACTTATAGGGGGTGAATTCCCTAACGCTGACGTCAAGATCACCAGCCAATCAGGATTGGCGTAATGAGATTGATGCTTCTGTTTGCTCCGCAATGAGGCGCATCCCATAGTGAGACATCGAACGGAGTGTTATGAATGAGAACCTCAGGTTTCAGAGCAACAGGCATATACCCTTTCAACAGGGACATCTTCCCGGAAGAAGACTATGCACCATCAATGGTGACAGACAGGGCAAATCCAGAAGATGAACCCAGTGCCACTGCTGCAACCCAGTCTCATGGCATTTCGTGTTCACCAACACGATTTTCCCCTTTTTTTCGTGTTGCACAGCACGATTTTAAAAGCAATGTATTTCTACTGGTAATGACGCTCATGGAAGCACGGCATTCGTTTGTGTCGGCTGCCCTTAAAGGCAATGTGAGCGTCCATTCTCATTGGATAACGGAGAATTGTACACCCGGGCGACTGTGGCTGCGAGGGATTGCGGTCGTCTTTCAACCAGAAGGTTGTGGGTTCTATCCCAGCCCGTGCAGTCAACATGTCGATGTATCCTTGGGCAAGATACTTAACCCTGAGTTGCTCCCGATGGCATGGCCAACGGTGTGTGAATGTGTGTGAATGTTAGGTCCTAGAGCAAGTGGTACTGCTCTGTATGAATGGGTGTGAATGGGTGAATGACATGTATTATGTAAAGCGCTTTGAGGGGTCGTAAAGACTGGATAAAGCGCTATATAAGTACAGTCCATTTACCATTTACAATTTACCCGGAAGTAAGTATTCCTCTTACTGTCGATTGATTTTACAGTGATATCTGCACTACTCATCGACTAAAAAACACTAGATTATCCTTGTTAATTACACAACATTGATTGGTTTAAATTGTGTCTAATGCTTTTGTATTTTTCCCCTTCGATTCGGAGAAACAAATATGTTTTCTGAGTAAAGGATAGCAGAAGACACTACACTACCCAGAATCCCCAGCTATCGTTTGGACTACACCGTGATAGTCCTCAAGCTCTGTGATTGGAGAGTGTGCTTCGAGGGTTACGCCGATTCTCGAACAGCACTTGAAATGGGATGGAACCATGCACGGCAGACTGTCCAAAACTGGATTTGAACGGGTCCACCGCGTCCCCCCCTCCCCCACCCCGTCCCCAGAACTACACATGCTGGCTATTCTGTTTCGCAACATGTTCTCTATCTATGGCACGTCTCTACTGGGAGTTGTAGTTTTAAAAGACGTTTTCGTATTTCCATAATAAGAAGTTGCCAGTATTAAACTGTGTACATCCCTGGAGGTTTAGGGGGTAGGAAACACTCAAATGTAAAACATATAATTAATAAATGGGTGAAAATTGCTTGTGCCCATAATGGGCAGCATTAATATATACCCACATGCCAGCTAAGGTCAGAAGAGCTTTATTTAACAGCTGGTCTTATGTTTGTGACCCCTGTTGTTAATTGATAACATTACATTACATTACATTAATTGATAAGCCTGAAACATGCACTTGTCAAGGTTCAGAGGCAAATTTTGCAAATATGGCAGTAGCCATCAATCAGCTTAAGATAAGATATACTTTATTGATACCAAGTTGGAACATTTAAGTCACATCAGCATGTGTAACAGTTGTAAATATGCAGTGGGGTTTATTTGTAAATCATTTAGTATAGTCACACAAATTCTGTGTTTTATATTTAACAATTCTGTGTTCTTTATTTATTGATTGTTCAATACCTGACAAGGCCGGAGATGAAATATCTACATACATCTTATAAGAGTATAATACATTATGTATAATAACAGTTAAAATAAGGGCTTCAACATAATTAACATTGCTGGAGGTATGCACAAATATTGATAGATGTCTTGTAATGCACTATTGAGGAACCTGCGACCCAAGTTTTTCATTCAATGCAGAACTACACCATAGTTGTGTAGGCCTATATGATATGTCAATAAACCTTAAAAAATCTTGAAAGGGATGTGCAAAATAGTCATTATACAGTCTTTAATTAACTATTAGTAGAGAATAACGAGTAATGAATATACTTTATAGGGATCCTATTCATATCTAATAATACAAATAATGAAATTCAATAACATGCTTTAACCACTAGGTGTCCCTTTATATCAGCTGTGCACCTTTATGGTGTAAATACAGCCTATCTACCAATTGGATCAAATAGAAAAGTTAGCCGAATTAGTGTTGATACTGCAAGGAGACGTATTCTGTGAAAAGAAATGTAAGATGTTGTTTAATGGCTGATATATTTATGATCCACGTCACGTTTTCAGTTCCTCATGTTTGTCTAGAAGTCTTCTCATCAGGGCTCTATAAATACAGAACTACGGCAGATATGTAATATTTAATGCAGCCGAACCGTGTATTACAATGCCGTTATGTGATGACTTTCAAAGAGAAAAGCAAGCACACTCGGAATAAAGTATTATTTATTTTTTATTTTTTAAATTCGGTCTGTTTCCGGTATTTGTTAATGACGATGTGCTGTGAGATGTGAGACTGGAATTGCACAGGGGAAAATAACGTAGGCTATCTTTAGATGCGGATTTTGTTAAACTAATATATTTGCGCTGTGGACCAACACTATACATTGACGGGGAAGGGGGTAGCAATAAAGATAACACCATTAAACAGTTACACAACATAACAGAAATAATATCGATAGCAGCGTCCCTAGCAACCACCTTGGTAACAATGAAAACCTCGCAATTTCCTGAAGTAATCTTCGTAATAACTAGCAAACTAAAGATCACGTACATCCACTGCACACATAATCTGAAATAACAACTCATATTTCTCGCATCAAATGACATCAAAACGCATTTTAATGGCCAAACTAACTTTAAAATAGGCATTTTCCACCGAGAATAAAACGAAGTTCGACCATGTTTTATTTTTCTGCAGGGAGAAATTTGAAGATCACGTGAC
The DNA here is from genome assembly GCF_902827175.1 of Gymnodraco acuticeps. Classification (NCBI taxonomy): domain Eukaryota; kingdom Metazoa; phylum Chordata; class Actinopteri; order Perciformes; family Bathydraconidae; genus Gymnodraco; species Gymnodraco acuticeps. The sequence continues at coordinate 1,112,964 of NW_022991091.1, read as the reverse complement.
ATAGACGCCAGCCATTGGAATGAATGGTGAAAAAAAACGGGTTTGTCAAACAGAGCACATGGTGTAGTCCAAACGATAGCTGGGGATTCTCGGTAGTGTAGTGTCTTCTGCCATACTTTACTCAGAAAAAATATTTGTTTCTCCGAATTGAAGGGGAAAAATACAAAAGCATTGCACACAATTTAAACCAATCAATGTTGTGTAATTAACAAATATAATCTGATGTTTTTTAGTCGATGAGTAGTGCAGATATCACTGTAAAATCAATCGACAGTAAGAGGAATACTTACTTCCGGGTGTACAATTCTCCGTTATCAAATGGGAATGGACGCTCACATTGCCTTTAAGGGCAGCCGACACAAACGAATGCCGTGCTTCCATGAGCGTCAAATCCCGCCGCAAACGGGAATACATTGCAATCAGTTGAAAGCTATTTGCGTCCCTTTATGACGCTGAAGGAGCCTAGGAGCGTCACAACTGGACGCCACGGACACTGACCAAACGTCGCTCCTGGACGCTTAGGGAGTGAGAGTGTGTTGCTCTGACAAATCCCCAGCACTTATCAAGTGACAAATCTGGTTATTCTGCTCACTTGGGTTATGTGTCTCCAGAAGTCTTTCTTCCCTTGCCAAAAGCCACAGAAAGAAAAAAAAAATTGTAAAAAAGAAAGTGAAAACTAGAATCGTGACCGACACACCCGAGAAGATGGAGTTGGAGAAGGCTCACAAAGAAAAAGAAGATAAAAAGGCTGAACAGGAAAAGAAAAAGAATGAAAGAGAGAAGAAAAGGGCTCTGAAAGCTGAAAATCAAACCAAAACCAAGAAGAAAACAGCTGTGAACAGTAGCTCAGAAGAAAGCTCCACCACCAATGATGAGGCAGAAGATGGCCTGGAGAAGACACACAGCAGAGAAAAGGAACGGGCTGAAAAGAAGAAAAGGAGTGGAAATAAGAAGGGGGCTCTGAAAGGGTCAAAACCAACCAAGCCCAAAAAGAAAGTGCTCTCCAGTAGCTCAGAAGAGAGTGACTTTCCGATTCCACTTAGCGATGCCACTCATTATGAGAGTTCAGATGTCCAGAGTGATGATGATGATGGTGACAAGGATCTGTCTGCTGGTGACTTTGTCATTGTGAAGTTTGCAGGTAAAAAATCCAAATCCTATAACTATGTTGGATTGGTGGAGAATGTTGAAGGTGACGAGATCAGTGCAACGTTTCTGAAGCAAAGTTGTAAGAGGTCTGTTGATGGAAAGCCCATCTTCACATTTAGAGAGAATGATGAAGGAGTCATCCCTAGAGGTGATGTGCTCAAGAAACTACCCACACCACAAAAACTTGGTGGTACAGCCAGAAGGGAGTATAAGTTCACATTCCCCTGCAGCATTGACAAGTGGGATGTTCAGTAGTAGGCCGAATCTGTGAAGAGATTCAGATGCAGATGATGTGCAGATGATTAGGTGCTCATTTTGGAATTTTAATTTTGTTCTGAGTATGTGTTCATGTGGCGCTAGGCTTTGTTTAAGCAAATTGGCCACACCACAAAACTTGGTGGTACAGCCAGAAGGGAACAGAAGTTCATATTTCCCTGCAGCATTGGACAAGTAGGATGTTAGGTGTTCATAGGCCTTGTTATAGAAAAGTGGCCTTTGATGTTGTTAAAACTTTAAATAAACATTAAATAAATAATTTTGTATTGAATTTGTCTTGCTTTTATATAGCATTATTGTTTGTGAGATTAAAATGATCTGTTTTACTTCAATTATCAATGGCACAATTTACCCCAGTGTATTGTCTCTAATGGCACAACTTACCCCGCACCGGGGGCAAGTTGTGCCACAAAACCACTTTTTTTTCTAAAGCTATATTTCTCAAACAGTTTATTTAAGATCCGAAGTGATTGTTCCCAGGGATGCACAACATCCTAAACTATATGTACATATTTTAGTTGGAGGCATTACTGTAATCCCCTTGCTTTAAAGGCACTTTAAGTAAAAATTGGCACTACTTACCCCACTCTCCCTATACAAAATAAGCAGAAGCTAAAACTATTATAAAGACGAATGGAAAACAAGCTAAACTAATCAAAATCTAAATAAACAACACATACACTGTAAAATGTTTGGCTGTAAAATTACAGTAAATTACTGGCTACTAGTTGCATGGATTTCACAGTCATTTACTGTAAATATTTCACAGTAATTGACTGTAAATATTTCACAGTAATTTACTGTATATATTTTACAGTAAATTAGAATAAAAGTACAACTAAATACTGTGACTTTACAGTTGCCATGCCCATGGAATTACTGTGATATAGCAGTACAGAGCTGTGGTATTATGGTACCTTGCTGTACATAAATTACAGTAATTACCTGTATTTTCACACTATTACTGTAGAAGTAATGCAACACAGTAGCCAGTAATTTACTGTAAATATAAAAATCTAAATAATACGATAATTTATTGTAAATTTGACTGGGATTGTAATAACTACACAATTCAATCAGCTCAACAATCAACAAAGGAAAAACAAAGAAAATGCCCATTTTAACTTGTTATTACTCCATTGAATTGCAAAGTACATTTCACAGTGTCTTGGAAATGTTGTTACGGCCCCAACCTCTACTCCGCGGTAGTGGCTTGTGCTGAGACCCGCAACATGAAAGATTACACGCAATAACCGATACTTGGTAACGAGCATTTATTGATAATCAGCCGTTTGCTCACACAAGTGAAGTGGGAAACAAAAAGAGGTCTGGAGGAGTGGCCAAAAGGAACAAACAGAAGGAGGGAACCCGAGCCAGCCACACCACGGACCGTAGGACCCAGAGCCCCCCCCCCTAACCAGAAATCAATTATAAACCCAATGGGAAACAAAATAAAGCCGCAAAAACTGGACTACCAGGTCCTCCAGGCTAAACATAAACACATCTGCAAAAATATGGCCTACAGCTCAAAATGGCAAAGAGGTATTCTGAGGACAGTGTCTCCCGGCGTTAGGACAGGCGAGACATCCTTTTCCTCCAGCTTCTCTTTATATATACACGGCTGAGTGGAATTTGGAACACCTGGGCAGAGGCGGAGCCAGGGGCAGACCAGGTGCACCTGGGCAGAGGCGGAGCCAGGGGCAGACCAGGTGCACCTGGGCAGAGGCGGAGCCAGGGAGACAGAAAAGAAAACAAGGAGGGGAGCACTTAACACATGTCTACACAGACATCCACTCAAAGTAAAAAAAAATCTGAAGAATGTGCTGACATGGAGGTTTAAATTGCCATGCCTCTTTTTGGCTATCGAGCCCGTCTCAGGGTTAATGCCCAGGAAGCACCTGAAAACACTAAGCCAAGACAACAATTTCAATTTTACATAGATTTATATGTTGCATCGTTTATTTTAAGGCATGCAGCGGTGCCCCTTTCAATTTAAGTAAAACCTGCACCAAAGAAATACATTTGTATTTAAAGCCAAGCAAGAGCGATAAAAGCAAGAAAATCACTTAATTTGTTGTGTTATCACAGAGGATGGTCTGAATACAGTATGTTACTCTGAAATAATACAGTAACATGACGTGAAACATAACGTGAAATCCTGGTAATCATTTATCCTGTACATTCACAGTAATTAACTGTGCCTGCATTGATTTCACTGTGACATTCAAAATGACAGTATTATATTGTGAACATTACAGGTAAAGACTGTAACGTGGTAAAACAGTAATTTATTGTAAAATCTTACAGCTAAATATTGTGAAATCATGGTAATATTTGACAGTGTAGTTAGCAAACAGCAGCAGGTGAACTTAAAAGCAATGGTACAATAAAGGATACAAATTGTCTACCATGAGGCATACAAACAACTTACAGTAGGTTCTGGCTATTTTTACCACAGGAAGAGGTTTTGCCACACTACTTATGTGCAGGACAATGGAAAGCAGGACAAACTGCAAGGAAACAGGTATGCAGATTTTAAGATAGACACTAGACAGCCTACCTGTACCACCGGCCATGAGGGCAGAGCCAAAGCAGGGGAGGAGTCAGGCCTTGAGCTGCATTCAAGAGCACTCACTACAATAGCATGACCAACTTTAACATCCATTTCTATTGAATTCCCTTTTTCATTTGTCAAAAAGCATTGGAATGATTATCATGGTTTGTTGAACAATGTTTGATTCAAGCACAGAAGTCTCTTAATTCCTCTACTGTATGCCTCATTATACCAATTAAAATCAAACCCTGTACAGTATGTTTTATCTCACATCAAATATATGTATCTCTACAGGGCCAAAACAAAATAGAGGCCATCAAAATACCTCAGTCTCACTTAAACCAAGCATTCTAGCTCAAGTGCAGATATGAAAGATTCTCATAAATGTAAAGCTAAGGTAAAAGCAGTGGTGTAAGTAACTAAGTACATTTACTCAAGTGCTGTATCTTAGTATAATTCTGAGGTACTTTACTTGGTACTTCTAGTCCACTAAAATTCAGAGGTAAAACCACTACATGTATTTGGGAGGCTGTGGCGCAGTGATCTAATGCGTTGGTGTTCGGATCAGGGGATCACAGGTTCAAACCCCACTGCAGTCAACATGTCGTTGTGTCCCTGGGCAAGACACTTCACCCCAAATTGCTCCTGTGGGGATTTTCCACAGTATTGAGTATGTAAGTCGCTTTGGATAAAAGCGTCTAACAAGTAACATGTAATGTATTTAATACCTTTAATTATAGGTTTGGATTACTAATGTGAAATGTAATCAACTCTTAAAGTGGACCTATTATGCTATATTGGAAACATATATTGTAAGGCCATACCTATACAAAACATGTCTGTGAAGTTTTTTGCTTAAAATACCAAACAGATCACCCATTGTAGCCATGCCTCATACTGCTCATACCCCTCTTTTGCAGCCCTGTTAGGGAAACGCGGATTTTGGGACCTTAGCTTGAAAAAAAAGAAAAGAGGAGGCAGAGTTAATGCCTGATCAGAATTCTACCGGAGATAAAGTTAAACTCTGCTGTAATAAAACGCCATCCTGTTCTAAACCACATCAAGGATTATTTCTGAAACAGTATGGAGCTCAAATGCTTTTTCTCTTGCCGGTTTATCACAAGGTGAGTTCTTTTTTTAATTTCCTGCTTTTTAAACGCATGTGCTCTACACTACAGGTTAGCTCTGAGTGTTAGCAAGGCTTGCTAATGTAAAAAAAGACGAGATTATGTCCAAAACACGTCAGGCATTGTTTCTGATAGCAACTTTCTGTGGGTCCGCCGCCGATTTGACGTCATATCGGCAGCATATCCGCTCGTTGTACCCCCGTTTTTAAAAGATTTGGGTACGGAGGAATAGAGAAAGGGTTTTATTTTCTGACGCTGCGTGAGTTCCCCGACGCACCGGGGACACATATTTATGTAAAAAAGACATCAAAAAGTGCATTTTGCATGATGGGTCCTCTTTAAATAAGACTTTAGTTACACCTGAAGTAAATTCACAATCTACTCTGCAGCATACAAAGTAATTAAAACTAGCTGCACCTTTAATGCATCAATAATTATTATCAAACCCAGTCTCACAAAAAAACGTGTAATAACTACGTTGGTCCACAACTTGGGACGTAGTATTTCCTCAAAAACGCCTCTGAAATTGTAAGATCCCTACTGGTTGCTAGGGACGCTGCTATCGATATTATTACTGTTATGTTGTGTAACTGTTTAATGGTGTTATCTTTATTGCTACCCCCTTCCCTGTCAATGTATAGTGTTGGTCCACAGCGCAAACTTATTAGTTTAACAAAATCCGCATCTAAAATTGTGGCATAGATCTACGTTATTTTCCCCTGTGCAATTCTCCATTTACTCAACAATAACACATAATTATCCTTGTGTTTATTTATTTGTTTGATTAATAAACACAAGTTGGAGTCCGTCAGGACCGAGGGTCGGAGCAGCTCATTTTCTTTAGAGAATATTACACCCGGAAGTAAGTTTTCTCTCCGCTTCGCTTGACAAACCCTGTGATAGTCCACAAGCTCTGTGATTGGATGTTTGATTGTGCTCCGAGGGTTACGCCGAGCGTCCAACAGCACTTGAAATGGGATGGAACCACGGCAGACTGTCCAAAACTGGATTTGAACGGGTCCCCTCCTACAATCTACCAATTGGATCAAATATAAAAGTCAGCCAAATTAGTGTTGATACTCTAAGGCAGGGGTGGGGAACCTCCGGCCCCCGGGCCGTATACGGCCCGCGAGACCATTTGGTATGGCCCTCGAGGTAATTTATAAACACACGCAAAAAATAAAAAAAATAAAGAAATCTAGACCGCAAAATAATTAAACAAGCGAGTGCCTGTTTTTCCTGGCAACGGTCATGGTCCTTGAACACAACACGAGACTAACGTGTCATCACGTGGTATATGTCTCGTCTGACAGGGGTGCAATTCTGACTTAGGCCCATTCCCAAACCCAACACACTCTCACTCCCTAAGCGTCCAATAACGACGTTTGGTCAGTGTCCGTGGCGTCCAGTTGTGACGCTCCTAGGCTCCTTCAGCGTCATAAAGGGACGCAAATAGCTTTCAACTGATTGCAATGTATTCCCATCTGCGGCGGGATTTGACGCTCATGGAAGCACGGCATTCGTTTGTGTCGGCTGCCCTTAAAGGCAATGTGAGCGTCCATTCCCATTGGATAACGGAGAATTGTACAGCCGGAAGTAAGTATTCCCCTTACTGTCGATTGATTTTACAGTGATATCTGCACTACTCATCGACTAAAAAACACCAGATTATCCTTGTTAATTACACAACATTGATTGGTTTAAATTGTGTGCAATGCTTATGTATTTTTCCCCTTCGATTCGGAGAAACAAATATTTTTTCGGAGTAAAGGATGGCAGAAGACACTACACTACCCAGAATCCCCAGCTATCGTTTGGACTACACCATGTGCTCTGTTTGAAAAACCCCGTTTTTTTTCACCATTCATTCCAATGGCTGGCGTCTATGTCACGTGATCTTCAAATTTCTCCCTGCAGAAAAATAAAACATGGCCGAACTTCGTTTTATTCTCGGTGGAAAATGCCTATTTTAAAGTTAGTTTGGCCATTAAAATGCGTTTTGATGTAATTTGATGCGAGAAATATGAGTTGTTATTTCAGATTATGTGTGCAGTGGATGTACATGATCTTTAGTTTGCTAATTATTATGAAGATTACTTCAGGAAATCGCGACGTTTTCATTGTTACCAAGGTGGTTGCTAGGGACGCTGCTATCGATATTATTTATGTTATGTTGTGTAACTGTTTAATGGTGTTATCTTTATTGCTACCCCCTTCCCCGTCAATGTATAGTGTTGATCCACAGCGCAAACATATTAGTTTAACAAAATCCGCATCTAAAGATACGTTATTTTCCCCTGTGCAATTCCAGTCTCACATCTCACAGCACATCGTCATTAACAAATACCGGAAACAGACCGAAAACATTTAAAAAAAAAATAATAATACTTTATTCCGAGTGTGCTTGATTTTCTCTTTGAAAGTCATCACATAACGGCATTGTAATACACGGTTCGGCTGCATTAAATATTACATATCTGCCGTAGTTCTGTATTTATAGAGCCCTGATGAGAAGACTTCTAGACAAAGGAACTGAAAACGTGACGTGGGTCATAAATATATCAGCCATTAAACAACATCTTACATTTATTTTCACACAATACGTCTCCTTGCAGTATCAACACTAATTCGGCTGACTTTTATATTTGATCCAATTGGTAGATAGGCTGTATTTACACCATAAAGGTGCACAGCTGATATAAAGGGACACCTAGTGGTTAAAGCATGTTATTGCATTTCATTATTTTTATTATTAGATATTAATAGGATCCCTATAAAGTATATTCATTACTCGTTATTCTCTACTAATAGTTCACTAAAGACTGTATATAATTACTATTTTGCACATCCCTTTCAACATTTCAAGATTTTCTAAGGTTTATTGACATATCATATAGGCCTACACAACTATGGTGTAGTTCTGCATTGAATGAAAAACTTGGGTCGCAGGTTCCTCAATAGCGCATTACAAGACATCTATCAATATTTGTGCATACCTCCAGCAATGTTAACTATGTTGAAGCACTTATTTTAACTGATATTATACATCATGTATTATACTCTTATAAGATGTATGTAGATATGTCATCTCCGGCCTTGTCAGGTATTGAACAATCAATACATAAAGAACACAGAATTGTTAAATATAAAACACAGAATTTGTGTGATTATACTAAATTATTTACAAATAAACACCACTGCATAATGTACAACTGTAACACATGCTGATGTAACGCAAATGTTTCCAACCTGGGATCAATACATTATATCTTATCTTAAGCTGATCGATGGCTACTGCCATATTTGCAACATTTGCCTCTGAACCTTGACAAGTGCATGTTTCAGGCTTATCAATTAATGTAATGTAATGTAATGTTATCTATTAACAACAGGAGGGGTCAAAAACATAAGACCAGCTGTTAAATAAAGCTCTTCTGACCTTAGCTGGCATGTGTGTATATATATATATTAATGCTGCCCATTATGGGCACAAGCAATTTTCACCCATTTATCAATTATATGTTTTAAATTTGAGTGTTTCCTATCCCCTAAACCTCCAGGGATGTACACAGTTTAATACTGGCAACTTCTTATTATGGGAAATACGAAAACGTCTTTTAAAACTACAACTCCCAGTAGAGACGTGCCATAGATAGAGAGCATGTTGCGAAACAGAATAGCCAGAATGTGTAGTTCTGGGGACGGGGTGGGGGAGGGGGGGACGCGGTGGACCCGTTCAAATCCAGTTTTGGACAGTCTGACGTGGTTCCATCCCATTTCAAGTGCTGTTCGAGAATCGGCGTAACCCTCGGAGCACACTCACCAATCACAGAGCTTGAGGACTATCACGGGGTTTGTCAAACAGAGCACATGGTGTAGTCCAAACGATAGCTGGGGATTCTGGGTAGTGTAGTGTTTTCTGCAATCCTTTACTCAGAAAAAACATTTGTTTCTCCGAATCGAAGGGGAAAAATACAAAAGCATTGCACACAATTTAAACCAATCAATGTTGTGTAATTAACAAGGATAATCTGGTGTTTTTTAGTCGATGAGTAGTGCAGATATCACTGTAAAATCAATCGACAGTAAGAGGAATACTTACTTCCGGGTGTACAATTCTCCGTTATCCAATGGGAATGGACACTCACATTGCCTTTAAGGGCAGCCGACACAAACGAATGCCGTGCTTCCCTGAGCGTCAAATACCGCCGCAGATGGGAATACATTGCAATCAGTTGAACGCTATTTGCGTCCCTTTATGACGCTGAAGGAGCCTAGGAGCGTCACAACTGGACGCCACGGACACTGACCAAACGTCGTTATTGGACGCTTAGGGAGTGAGAGTGTGTTGCCAAATCGCCCCCTACACCCTACCCCTACACCCTACCCCTACACCCTACCCCTCCGTTTGCGCGTTCACGCGGAGGGTCCACCATATTGAGGGCTGTTCCAAAGCAACGAGTGTGGAGGGGGAGTGGGCTATCAAGCCCTCAAACAGAGAGTCTGCAGCGGTGCTGACTTGAGACCGGTCTCTACCTGACCGGAGTCACGCTGTGTGTGTCCGTCAGGAAACACGCTGTTTACAAGTAGCCTAGTTCCAGCAAACATCCACTGATAAATTCCGATGTTAACAGCCTCATGATAACCTCATGTGTTTTTAACTGAGGATAATACCTGTGTTTAGTCTAGAAAAAGGTAAATGTGTGCATTTTATTATAAAGTTGTGTATATTTACAGACCGTTGCAAAAACTAAGAAGCTTATAAACATCAGGTTTAAAACTAAAAGAGCTTTGAAACACAATGAAAGATGTTTGGAGTTGTATTTGAGTTATAAATTTAAACTTTTTGTCTAAGAGAGGCTGATCTGAAACCGTTGTTACATACAGTTACGGCATTTCCTGTTTCTGCCGGAGAGAGGGGAGGCCGTCCCAAAGCTTGCTGCTGTGTTTACTCCCTCCATCTGACAGGAGGGAGCCTCGTTGAGCTGCGAGTGTGGCTACAGACGGAGTTCACTCCATCACAGAGGGGAAGGGTCGAGGGAGTGGTTTGGGATTGGGCTGGAGAGCACGAGAACGCCGCTCCGGGACTTCAAAAAATGGCAGTACCCATAAGTCCGTACACATGCTGCAGTTTTTGCGTGGCTGTGTCTTTAGTTGAAAGCCCAATGGTGATCTGTTCATCTGTCATACTGATCATAACTTTGTTGTTATTAGCATCTGGTTAGCTAGCTATGCTAACGAATATAAGAAGCTTTTTCTCCAACCAGTGAGGTAAAGGCACATCTTTATATGATCATTATAGTTATCAAAACATAAGAGAATATAGTAAACAGGTATAAAATACTATATGATAGTAACAAAAAGTTGTTATTAATAAACAAGAATACAGTTTGAAAGGAGAGTGCTTTGTAAAATATCCATAAAGAAAAAGTAAATCTGCTTACAGTTCTGTTTCATATGGGTGTTGAGAGATGTTTCCATAGATCTCTTCATTTTGCTCTCAAAGTGCACCAGATTGATGCTTTCAACTTCAATATTTAAAAATAAATCTTCCCGGGGGAGCTTGCCCCCCTGGACCGCCCTAGAGGAGGTTAGATCCCCCCCCACACTTAAATCATTTCCACATGGATAGGAAACTAAATACATTTGCACACATCTTGTGTCCATATCTTTCTGTTTGGTGATCATGCCACAACCGTGCACGTGCATGCATGCGCGAGTCATGGCAAGATATCTGGATTAAGAGGTTGCTTTTTATTTGCACAGCATGAAAGAAAGGCCAAATGAAATGGGCTGTGATTTTAAGCAGAGGTCAATAATTTGTGCGGCCCTCGGAGGATGTTGAAAAAATTGAAATGGCCCTTGAGAGGAAAAAGGTTCCCCACCCCTGCTCTAAGGAGACGTATTGTGTGAAAATAAATTAAAAAAAGATGTTGTTTAATTGCTAATATATTTATGATCCACGTCACGTTTTCAGTGTGGGCAGCAGTTCCTCATGTTTGTCTAGAAGTCTTCTCATCAGGGCTCTATAAATAGAGAACTACGGCAGATATGTAAAATGTAATGCAGCCGAACCGTGTATTACGATGCCGTTATATGATGACTTTCATTACATTACATTACATTGCATTTAGCTGACGCTTTTATCCAAAGCGACTTACAATAAGTGCATTCGACCAACAAAATACAAACTTGAAGAAAACAGAATCATATCAGTACATCAGGTTTCATAGAGCCAAACATTTCAAGTGCTACTCTACTGGCTTTAGATAAGCCAGTCCTTTATTAGTATTAAAAGTGCTTCGTTAATAGTTCTATCGCTCGAAGTGGAGTCGAAAGAGATGAGTTTTCAGTTTGCGCCGGAAGATGTGCAAGCTATCTGCCGTCCTGATGTCAATGGGGAGCTCATTCCACCATCCTGGAGCCAGGACAGCAAACCCACATGTTTTCGCCGATGGGAACTTGGGTCCCCCTCGCAGCGAGGGTGCAGCGAGTCGTTTGGCTGATGCAGAGCGTAGTGCACGCGCTGGGGTGTACGGTTTAACCATGTCCTGGATGTATGAAGGGCCAGATCCATTCGCAGCATGGTACGCAAGTACCAGTGTCTTGAAGTGTATTCTAGCAGTTACCGGAAGCCAGTGAAGGGAGCGGAGGAGCGGAGTGGTGTGGGAAAATGTAGGAAGGTTGAAGACCAGACGAGCCGCTGCATTCTGGATGAGCTGCAGAGGTCGGATGGCACATGCAGGTAGACCAGCCAGGAGGGAGTTGCAGTAGTCTAGGCGTGAGATGACGAGAGCCTGGACCAGAACCTGAGTCACTTACTGTGTCAGCTGGGGACGTATCTTCCTGATGTTGTAAAGCATGTATCTGCAGCAACGGGTTGTAGCAGCGATGTTTGCATTGAAGGACAGATTGTTATCTAGGGGTCACACCCAGATTCCTTGCAGTCTGAGTTGGGGAAACAACTGAGCAACCCTGTCTCCTAAAAATTACGTTCCCACAGAACTAAACTGCATTCTGAATTACGTTTAGCTTGAAACGTATTTACTCCCACGTTACGTTCCTTATGAACGTATCTTAAATACGTTTATTTTCTACATATCTTTGCCATTTATTGTCTTGCTTATAATAATGACAATAGTCATTTATAAATATCATTTTAGAGCACACCTTTGAAATCGAGAATCAGGCTCGATATATGGTTAAATTAAAATCAGTAGGCGAGGCTGTAATTTCGCCAGCTGTTACTCTCATGAGCGAGGCAGAAAATAATAGTTTTAACATGACAAAAAGCTGCTGTGTCGTTTACCTCAAACATTGAAAACAAATCCAGAGTTACGTGTTTCTGTACTTCCTCTAAGAAGAAAAGACAGTAAAAGAAGAGCTCTGTGGCTTCAGGCTTGATCGCCGTTCAAATGACAGCGTTGGTTTCCCAAAAAGTGGGCGGGGCTGTAAAGTGACGTAGATTTTACTATCATCTATTATTCAAAACCATTCTATTTATTCTAACGTAAATTACATGCCAGTGTTTTATCTTTTTATTTATTTGTTTTATTTTAAATCGTATAAACGTCTGTGAGGAAAATAAATGGGGTTTAGAGCCTCAAAATACTGAAATCTGTATTTTTAAAATCTTTTCCTTCTAATTTGTTATTCTTTTCTAAATAACACACTGTTATTTACTCAACAATAACACACAATTATCCTTGTTTTTATTTATTTGTTTAATTCTATAATCTTGGGCTTTTTAGCCGTAAATAAAGTCACCAGAAACAGACGGGACATTTCGAGATTTAGGATGGCCGAAGACACTACACTACCCATAATCCCCAGCTATCGTTTGGGACTACAGTCCCGTTGACTAACCCCGTGATGTTGGAGTGGCAGTGCGCCAAGGTTACGCCGAGCGTCAAGCTCTTTGAAATGGAACGAAACCACGGCAGACTATTCAAAACTGGACTCGAACGCCCCCCGAGAAATACACATGCTGGCTATTGTGTTTCGCAACATGTTCTCTATGGCACGTATCTACTGGGAATTGTAGTTTTAAAAGACGTTTTTCCCAAAATTAGAAGTTGCCAGTATTAAACTGTGTACAGCCCTGGAGGTTTAGGCGATAGGAAACACATTGGTGTGTACACATTTAAAACATGTAATTACTAATTGGGTAAAAATCGCTTATATCCATAATGGGCAGCATTAATATATACCCACACGACAGCTCATTGTTACTTTGTAATTCTACTCCACTACAATTCAGAGGTTAACCTGGTATTTTTACTCCACTACATTTAGTTTAGTTACTTTGCAGATTCTGATTAATGATGTGAAATATAAACAACCCTTAAAGCAGACTTTAGTTACACCTGAGTAAAATTCAGGGAAGGTGATTGTCAAGTGCCAACAATCAGGAGAGATATTTGATAGGTGGTGCTTGAGAAGACGAAACATTTATCTGCAGATCTCTATAAAGTATATTCATTACTCGTTATTCTCTACTAATAGTTAATTAAAAACTGTATAATGGCTATTTTGCACATCCCTTTCAAGATTTCAAGATTTTCTAAGGTTTCTTGATCATATACACAACTTGGGTCGCAGGTTCCTCAACAGCGCATTACAAGACATCTATCAATATGTGTGTACCTCCACCATTAAACTGTCATATTCTGCACATTTCTTATTCTATCTACATACATAAGAGTATAATTAATGTGTATAATATCAGTTAAAAGAAGTGCTTCAACATAGTTAACATTGCAGGAAAGCACTATATTAGACGTTAAGTACTTTGTCAGGCTTAATATTCATCGGTAGATAGATATCCCCAAAGCTTTTTTCTTGTTTAAAATAAGACCTTAACCTAAAGTATTCTTTAATGTGTTAATAAAGGTTAATTCGTTTTTCTGTTTTGCACATCCTCCTATTAATATCTTTGTACATCCGGCACTAAACTGTTTTATTGTAGAGATCACTTATAGTATCTTCTTGACTTTTTATATTCTATATTTCTATCATTGACCTTTTACTTTCCCCCTATGAAAGTATGTACTCTTAATATTGTTTTCATCAAATAACATTATTCAACAAAAATAATTCAATAACGTGCTTTAACCACTAGGCGGTGCACACAAGGTACACACAGCATACTAATAATAACTTTGTATTATTAGTGTAGAACACTTATGTATGTATAACATCTGAAGATGTGTAGTTTTATTCATGTTTTTACATAATTTTACAGGATATTGCTATATTATTTCACATGTTTTACTTCTACACATTAATATCTGATTTGTAAAACATCACAGACAGAAAGGTATATCCGTCATTTAATGGTACGCTATTGAAATTCTGAATCCATCGATGTGTCTCCCATCACCCAAATCCCCTGACTATTCTCTCAACTCAGTTTTTACATTCTTATATTCAAAGAAAATCAGTAATATCTTTAAAAACTACAAGTCCTTTTCTATCAGCTGTGCACCATTATGGTGTAAATATAACCTATTATCTACCAATTGGATCAAATATAAAAGTCAGCCGAATTACTATTGATACTGCAAGGAGACGTATTTTGTGAAAAGAAATTGAAGATGTTGTTTAATTGTTGATATATTTATGATCCACATCAAGTATTCAGTTTTGGCGGCAGTTCCTCATGTTTGTCTAGAAGTCTTCTCATCAGGGCTCTATAAATAAAGAACTACGGCAGATGTATAATATTTAATGCAGCCGAACCGTGTATTACAATGCCGTTATGTGATGACTTCCAAAGAGAAAAGCAAGAACACTCTGAATTAGGTATTATTTTATTTTTCGTTTTCGGATATCACAACTTATTAACACCATATACCAGCGTTTATTGCGGCTAAAACATCCAATCAACGAGCTTCAAGCTGAGGATCTTGGGTAATCAGTTCGGTGGGTTTGTGGTGTGTATCGCTCGAAATGTCCCGCCTGTTTCCGGTGACTTTATTTACGGCTAAAAAGCCCAAGATTATAGAATTAAACGAATAAATAAAAACAAGGATAATTGTGTGTTATGGTTGAGTAAATAACAGTGTGTTATTTAGAAAATAATAACAAATTAGAAGGAAAAGATTTTAAAAAATACAGATTTCAGTATTTTGAGGCTCTAAACCCCATTTATTTTCCTCACAGACGGGAAAAAAGTCCGACATTATACGATTTAAAATAAAAACAAATAAATAAAAAGATAAAACACTGGCATGTAATTTACGTTAGAATAAATAGAATGGTTTTGAATAATAGATGATAGTAAAACGTCACTTTACAGCCCCGCCCACTTTTGGGGAAACCAACGCTGTCATTTGAACGGCGATCAAGCCTGAAGCCACAGAGCTCTTCTTTTACTGTCCTTTGTTCTTAGAGGAAGTACAGAAACACGTAACTCTGGATTTGTTTTAATGTTTGAGGTGCAATAAACGACACAGCAGCTTTTTGTCATGTTAAAACTATTATTTTCTGCCTCGCTCATGAGAGTAACAGCTGGCGAAATTACAGCCTCGCCTACTGATTTTAATTTAACCATATATCGAGCCCGATTCTCGATTTCAAATGTGTGCTCTAAAATGATATTTATAAATGACTATTATCATTATTATAAGCAAGGCAATAAATGGCTAAGATATGTAGAAAATAAACGTATTTAAGATACGTTCATAACGAACGTAACGTGGGAGAAAATACGTTTCTAGAAGATATGTAGAAAATAAACGTATTTAAGATACGTTCATAACGAACGTAACGTGGGAGAAGATATGTTTCTAGAAGATATGTAGAAAATAAACGTATTTGAGATACGTTCATAACAAACGTAACGTGGGAGAAAATACGTTTCTAGCTAAACGTAATTGAGAATGCAGTTTAGTTCTGTGGGAACGTAATTTTTAGGAGACAGGGCTGAACTGAGGTGCCGATGTTGATTGTTAGGTCAAGAGTGGGACAATCTTTTCCCGGAAGGAAGAGCAGCTCAGTCTTGTCAAGGTTGAGCTTGAGGTGATGAGCAGACATCCACTGAGAGATGTCAGCTAGACAAGCAGAGATGCGTGCGACGACCTGGGTCTCTGAGCGGGGAAAGGACAGAATTAATTGGGTGTCGTCAGCGTAGCAGTGGTAAGAAAAACCATGCGGGCTAATGACTGATCCGAGCGAGTTTGTGTACAGGGAGAAGAGGAGGGGACCAAGAACAGAGCCCTGAGGGACCCCTGTAGTTAATTGACAAGGGTCGGACTCAGACCCTCTCCAAGTCACCCTGTAGGTACGGTCTTTCAGGTATGAGGTGAGGAGGGAAAGTGCAGAGCCTGAAACTCCAAGTTTTTGGAGAGTGCGAAGGAGGATCTGATGATTCACCGTGTCGAATGCAGCAGACAGGTCCAACAGGATGATGACAGAGGAGAGGGATGCAGTTTTGGCAGTGTGTAGTTCCTCCGTGACAGCAATGAGAGTAGTTTCTGTGGAGTGACCTGCCTTGAAACCAGACTGGTGCGGATCCAGAAGGTTGTTCTGATTGAGATAACAGGAGAGTTGTTTAAAGATAGCGCGTTCAAGTGATTTAGACAGGAACGGGAGGAGAGAGACAGGCCTGTAGTTTATAACATCAGACGGGTTGAGAGTGGGTTTCTTTAGGAGAGGGTTTACTCTTGCCTCCTTGAGACTGTTTGGAAAGTGACCAGAAGTTAGAGAAGTGTTGATGAAATGGGTGATAAACGGTAGAATATCAGGAGCGATAGTCTGAAGGAGGTTTGAAGGGATAGGGTCCAGAGGACAGGTGGTAGGGCGGGCAGAGGTAATGAGGGTAAGAACCTCACTTGGAGAGAGAGGGGAAAAGGAGGTTAGTGGAAGGAGGGTCTGGTGACCCAGCGGTGAGTAAAGGTGAGTCAGAAAAAGAAGAGCGAATATCATCAACCTTTTTTTCAAAGTGGGTAACACAGTCGCTTGACAGAAGTGAGGAGGGGGGAGGGGCTTTTGGAGGGTCCAAGAGGGTGGAGAAGATGGAAAATAGTTTTTTAGGATTGGAATAGGAAGATTGGATCTTATCTTGAAAGAAAGTGCTTTTTGCCTGAGAGATTGAAGCAGAGAAAGAGGAGAGGAGAGCCTGATAGGTTAGGAGGTCGTCACGGTGTTTGGATTTCCACCGTTTCCGCTCTGCTGCCCTAAGGATGGTTCTATTAGCACGCAGTGCATCATTTAGCCAGGGAGCAGGAG
This sequence comes from Gymnodraco acuticeps, assembly GCF_902827175.1. Classification (NCBI taxonomy): domain Eukaryota; kingdom Metazoa; phylum Chordata; class Actinopteri; order Perciformes; family Bathydraconidae; genus Gymnodraco; species Gymnodraco acuticeps. The sequence goes on along the minus strand of NW_022991091.1, from coordinate 1,095,627 downwards.
GGGACTGACGAGCCTGCCGAGATGTGAGAGGACAGAGAGAGTCCAGAGTGGATGAGAGAGTAGAGAGGAGAGTTTCTGCAGCAGAGTTTGGAGGCAGGAGTTGGAACGAGTCAGAGGAAGGGAGGGCTGAGAGCACCGATGAGGCAAAGGTAGAGGGGGAGAGGGAGCGAAGGTTACGGCGGACAAGTGCAGGATGAGAAGAGATTAGTTTGTTATGTTTGGAAAGGGGTAGAGAGAATGAAATGAAGAAGTGATCGGATGTGTGGAGCGGGTTTACAGAGAGGTTAGAAGTAGCGCAGTTCCTTGAGAATATTGCCAGCTTTATGAGTCGGTGGGGACGGAGACAGTGAGAAAGCAAAGGCGGTTAACAGAGATGTTAGTTCGTCTATCTTCCCTGTCTGGTAGCAGTCTCCGAGAAGTACAGCGGGAGGGCCAGTTTCAGAGATGTGTGAGAAGAGATTATCTAATTCCTCCATGAAGTCCCCCAAGGCGCCTGGTGGACGGTAGAGAACAACAATGGTTAACTGTATAGGATGGGTTACTGTGACGGCATGGAATTCAAAGGTGGAATGAGTGAAGTTAGGTAGCTTGAAGAGGGAAAAGCTCCATTTGGGAGAGAGCAGGAGACCAGTGCCACCTCCTCTGCCAGTTGGTCTGGGTGTATGGGAGAAGGAATATGCAGTGGAGAGAGCTGCTGGGGTGGATGTGTTGGATGGAGTAATCCAGGTCTCAGTGAGAGCAAGGAAATCCAGAGACTGCAGGGAGGCGTAGCCAGAGATGAAGTCAGCCTTAGGAACAGCTGACTGGCAGTTCCACAGGCCACCTGAAACTAGATGTTGGATCTCAGTGGAGCATGTGGGATAGACGAGAGCAGGCCGGTTATATCGATTACGAGATACACGGGGCCAGTGATAATTTCGTGAGCACATGAACAGGAATGGAGAAAATACACATGATTATAGCATGAGGGTCTAAACAACCAAATAAAATAATAAAATAAAACACCAGCGATACTTAGCTCAATCAAAGTAGGATTTGCCTCCTCTTTGCCTCCCTCGTGACTCCCACAGGACTCTAATGTCTTTGCCAGTCTTACTCCCACAGGACTCTAATGTCTTTGCCTGTCTGACGCTGAAGCTGACGCTCCAGGAAAGTGCTACCTAAAATGGACACCTGATTGCTGAGTTCTCACAGCTGTGGGGCAATGTCCCTTTAATTAGTTAACTCTGCAGCTGGTGGCCCTCAAAAGGAAATCTAGACTGGCTTCCTCCTGATGTGTTATTGTCTTTTAAGTCAATTACATTAAACCCTAAGTTATAAAGTTATGAGTTTAACCCTTAATACAGTTACACCTACTCAATAAAGCTCTTAGTATTCTACAAATGTTTAAATCAAAGTTAACCCTAGCAGTCAGTTAGTTCACTTTTAAGGTTTCAGTCAAATGACTTGTCCCAAGTTTCTGCCTTACAGATACTGTAGCGGTTTTGAGTTTTGAAATCACAATTCTAGTCAGATCAACTACAGAGCATTGATACAGAGTACACACACTGAAACAGAGAAGTCTAAAAACACAATGTTACTCACACAATTCTAGAAGTCTCCAGTAGCTTTCTTGTCAAAATCGAGTTGCACACTTTCAAAGAGAAAAGCAAGCACACTCGGAATAAAGTATTATTTTATATGTTTTCGGTCTGTTTCCGGTATTTGTTTATGACGATGTGATGTGAGATGTGAGACTGAAAATAACGTATCTATGCCACAATTTTAGATGCAGATTTTGTTAAACTAATACGTTTGCGCTGTGGACCAACACTATAAATTGACGGGGAAGGGGGTAGCAATAAAGATAACACCAGTTACACTGTTCTTATTTCTGTTATGTTGTGTAACTTACACAACATAACAGACATAATATCGATAGCAGCGTCCCTAGCAACCACCTTGGTCAAAATGAAAACGTTGAATGGACACAATTTCCTGAAGTAATCTTCGTAATAACTAGCAAACCAAAGATCATGTACATCCACTGCACACATAATCTGAAATAACAACTCATATTTCTCGCATCAAATTACATCAAAACGCATTTTAATGGCCAAACTAACCTTAAAATAGGCATTTTACACCGAGAATAAAACGAAGTTCGGCCATGTTTTTTTTTTCTGCAGGGAGAAATTTGAAGATCACGTGACATAGATGCCAGCCATTGGAAATGCATGGTGAAAAAAAACGTAGGGATCCTACAATTTCAGAGGCGTTTTTGTAGAAATACTACGTCACAAGTTGTGGACCAACGTAGTTATTACACGTTTTTTTGTGAGACTGGGTTGGAAGATCACACCAGAGATAAATATACTTCTTCACAGCACTTTCATGGGACCCACATGGAGCAGGGACAGAAGTGAAAGTTTGGAAAGAGAAGTAAATGTGAGGAAAAGAGAGCGAGAAGGAAAAGAGAGCGAGAAGGAAAGCAGAGGCAGCACTGAGAGCTTATTAGGATGGACTCCCCCACACTGCAGACACTTTAATAACTGTTATTTATGTTATAATAAGACAGAGCTGCCCTGCCGTGGACGGTTTCAATTTCTCAGCCAGTGTCCATCATGCGCTGGGCCTTGTGCGTCCTAATCGCAGACAGAGTCAGATCGCCCTCAGCGTGGCTTCGTTGGCTGTTAATGAGGCCATTTTCCTGGAGCGAGCACCACTCAGGGGGAACTAATCTCTGAGTGGTGTGAAGTACAGAGAGCAGAGGGGGCAGAAAAAGGCACTGAGCATGAAAATAGCTGTATGACCACTGCAGCCTGAAGCCGCTCTCTAGAGTCATTTTCAATCTATCGAAGTATGATATAGGCAACTTAAAACCTTGAAGAAATTCTTAATAGCATTACAAGTTGCAAATGGCTAGCTAAATAATGTATTCAAGTATGTTTATATATTATATGTAAAAAGTAGACTTTAATAAAGCAAAATTGACAATGTTGTCATTTGTCCTATTGATAAGTTGCTGAAATACAAAGCGCAGACTTGAACTATAACTCAGTCAGAGGGCAGATGCTTAGAGAAGAGAAGGAGCGGAGGAGAAAACACAAACACAATAAAGTTGTCAAGCTGAAGATGCAGAACTCGTCTGATGAGCCCTGTGATGGGCAAGGAACAATAACCTTTATGTCCTCGAGTAGTTTGATTTAGTTTCTGTCTGTGTCTGTACTCCATGTTAAAAGATGCCCGATGGAGTTGAGACTCTGAGGTACAAACAAAAGTTGTTTACATGCAGTGTTACTCACCAAGGTGTCTATATCCTTGAGCTCTAACAAATGCATTGAACACATTCCATTCCTCATGAAATGCCCCAGCCTCCCAGCGATTGAAGCAACGCTGCGGGAGACGTGTCGAGCTCTCTGCATTATTTCTCTGGTTTAGGCAACCCAAAGCTCTCAGCACTGTATATGTTGTTGCTTTAAAGTAGATATAAAAAATCAAGAAAATACTATAAGTGAAACAGTTTAGTGCAGGATGTACAAAGATATTAATAGGAGGAGGTGCAAAACAGAAAAACGAATTAACCTTTATTTAAACATTAAATAATACTTTAGATTAAGGTCTTCTTTTAAATAAGAAAAAAGCTTTGAGGGTATCAAAAGATAAATATTAAGCCTGACAAAGTACTTAAAGGTGGGGTAGGTAAGTTTGAGAAACCGGCTCGAGATACACTTTTTGTTATATTCCATGGAATGCTCTTAACATGCAATAGCAATGAATATCTTAAGTGCTTTGACAAAAAATCCATAAAAAAAATTCATCTGTGGAAGCCGTAATACTGTAAAAAGTACAACCAATCCGTTTAGCCGGCCCGGCTAAACGGATTGCCGCCTTGTATGTCAGCCTTCCATCTCGTGCACGCACAAATGTATCTCGTGCCCTTGGGCGTGCATTGCAGCACTACTTCGAGATTTGTCTTGGCAGATGAGAAGCGCTATATAAATTAAATGTATTATTACTTCAATGAGTCGCCAGCAACAGGCGGCCACTTTCACCAGTCTGCTGACATCATTTGCGCGTTCATGTGTGTTGGAGGAGGTGCTCTGTAAGGAAGTCTGAAGGAAGGGGCGGATTCTTTTCGGCTGTGTACTTTCAAATTTTAGTGCACTCGAGCCGGTTTCTGAAACTTACCTACCCCACCTTTAACGTCTAATATATTGCTTTCCTGCAATGTTAACCATGTAGAAGCACTTATTTTAACTGATATTATACATATGAATTATACTCTTATGTATGTAGATAGTATAAGAAATGTGCAGAATATGACAGTTTAATGGTGGAGGTATACACACATATTGATAGATGTCTTGTAATGCACTGTTGAGGAACCTGTGACCCAAGTTTTTCATTCATTGCATAACTACAATAAACCTTAGAAAATCTTGAAATCCTGAAAGGGATATGCAAAATAGACATTATACAGTCTTTAATTAACTATTAGTAGAGAATAACGAGTAATGAATATACTTTTACTCGTTTCCATTCATGTCAATTGCAGATAAATGTTTAGTCTTCTCAAGCACCAACTATCAAATATCTCTCCTGATTGTTAGCACTTGACAATCACCTTCCCTGAATTTTACTCAGGTGTAACTAAAGTCTGATTTAAGGGTTGTTTATATTTCACATCATTAATCAGAATCTGCAAAGTAACTCAAATAAATGTAGTGGAGTAAAAATACCAGGTTAACCTCTGAATTGTAGTGGAGTAATTTTCACCCATTTATTAATTATATGTTTTACATTTGATAACACCAATGTGTTTAATACTGGCAACTTATAATTGTGGGAAAAACGAAAACGTTCAGTCCCATAGAACATTTTGCGAAACACAATAACCAGCATGTGTAGTTCTGGGGGGCGTTCAATTCCAGCTTTGGATAGTCTGGCGTGGTTTCGTTCCATTTCACACAGCTGTTTGACGCTCGGCGTAACCTTGGCGCACTGCCACTCCAACATCCAATCCCAGAGCTTGAAGATTAATTACGGGGACAGTAGTCCTAAACGATATCTGGGGATTATGGGTAGTGTAGTGTCTTCGGCCATCCTAAACTCAGAAATGTTTTTCGGATTTGATATGGCATTAACACCATATCCCTACATGCATTGCGGCTAAACATTAAAACATCCAATCAGCAAACTTAAACCATAGCTGAGGATCTTGGGTAATCAGTTCAGTGGCTGTGTATCGCAATGATGCTATGTCTGTTTCCGGTTATTTTTATTTTGAAATTCAGTTCCTGACGGACGCCAAAAAAGCCAGAGATTATGGAATTAAACAAATAAATAAAAGCAAGGATAATTGTGTGTTATTGGTGAGTAAATAACAGTGTGTTATTTAGAAAAGAATAACAAATTAGAAGGAAAAAAAGATTTTAAAAAATACAGATTTCAGTATTCTGAGGCTCTGAACCCCATTTCTTTTTCTCACAGACGACAAAAAAATTCCGACATACGATTTAAAATAAAAAACAATAATCGTGGCTTGATATTGAGTAAGATATAGTACTGGCTGATATTACATCAGTTTATTTTATTTATAAAGCTATAACTTATTTCATACCATGAATGCGTTATCCCTTTGCTGTGTCACTGTAAATATCCCCGCTGTGGGACTAAAGGCAAGGCAAGGCAAGGCAAGGCAAGGCAAGGCAAGTTTATTTATATAGCACTTTTCAACACAAGGCAATTCAAAGTGCTTTACAAAAAATGAAAGAGATTAAGAAAATGGCATTTAAAATCAGTCATTAAAAAGAAAAGCTAATAAATAAAGATTAAAAGAAAAAATACATGGATAAAAGTTACAGTGCAGTCAATTAAACATTAAAAGAAAAAAAGTACATGGATAAAAGTTACAGTGCAGTCTAAGATATGAATAGTTCAATTAAAAGCAGCGACAAAAAGAAAAGTCTTCAGCCTGGATTTAAAAGTAGTCAGAGTTGCAGCGGACCTGCAGGTTTCTGGGAGTTTGTTCCAGATATTTGGAGCATAATAACTGAACGCTGCTTTACCATGTTTAGTTCTGACTCTGGGGACAGAAAGCTGACCAGTCCCTGAAGACCTGAGAGATCTGGATGGTTCATAATTTAGCAGGAGGTCAGAAATGTATTTTGGGCCTAAACCATTCAGTGCTTTATAAACCAGCAGCAGTATTTTGAAATCTATTCTTTGACACACAGGAAGCCAGTGTAAAGACTTCAGAACTGGAGTGATGTGATCCACTTTCTTAGTGTTAGTGAGGACTCGAGCAGCAGCGTTCTGAATTAGCTGCAGCTTTCTAATAGATTTTTTAGTGAGACCTGTGAAGACACCATTGCAGTAGTCGAGTCTACTGAAGATAAAAGCATGGACAAGTTTTTCCAAATCCTGCTGTGACATTAGTCTTTTAATCCTAGATATATTCTTTAGGTGATAGTAGGCTGATTTAGTAACAGTTTTAATGTGACTGTTGAAACTCAGGTCAGAGTCCATGACTACGCCTAGATTTCTGGCTTTATCTGTTGTTTTGAACATTGCACACTGAAGCTCAGTGCTAACTTTTATACGTTCTGACTTGGCTCCAAAAACCATTACCTCAGTTTTATCTTTGTTTAATTGGAGAAAGTTCTGACTAAAGCATTTCTGATTCTGATTTCTTATACAACAACAACTTGAGGAGGCACAAATCAACATTTTTTTAAATCTTTAGCGTAAACAAAACCAATCTTCCATGAAAGCTGATTCTAACCACTAACATCCAAACCACTTGCCTAACCCAATCCCTTACACTGACTTTGACCTAATGCTAATTCTAGCCTTAACCCTAAAAACAATGAACTACAAATGGCCGTTTAAACTATGAGGACTAGCCAAATTGTCACTCTGAGCTAACGCTGTACTGGAGAGAGTATGTGTAAAAAATCAGGATATAAAATAAGGAACTAACTTTGTGGTAAACCCCCCAGAAAGAATCCTTGATGTGGTTTGGAACATGATGGCGTTTTTAGCTGTATCTCGTAGAATTCTGAGCAGGCATTAGCTCCCCGTCTCCTTTCTATTATTTTTCTAGCTAAGGACCCCGAACCTGCAGTTCTCTAATGGCGCTTTTCCATTGCAGGACCTAGCACGGCTTAGTACGGTATGGTTAGTCCTTGTTAGGCCAGGCTCACTTTATGCTGTGTTTCCATTAAAGTTTATCAACAGGTGTAGTAACTATAGTAACGCAGTGTAGGCGGGGCGATCGGCGGTTCGGCGGGCGGAGCAACGCTGTGTAAAACTGCGGTGACGTCATCTTCAATACGAACCACAAAACATACGCCGTTAGCTGGTAGCACTCAGAGCTCACATCTCACAGCTCCTCACATCTTTTCAGAAACTAGACAAAAGTTAAACAAGTACAAACCACAGACTGTCTGTGTCATGGCGAATAGAGTCGCCGCTGGTTTACTTATGTCTGTAGGCCGTTGTTGTGAGTGTGGACGGAGCATATACAATGTTAGCTTAGCCTGATCGATCCGATCTCCATTCAGAAAACACGCATTTAAAAAGGTTTTTGGCCTGCCGTCTTGTCTGCAGACCGGTATCAGTATGTTGTTACTTCGGTATCATTTTGAAGCTTGTATTACAATTAAATCAAGGTAAAATATGTTCATTTTGTTGTAGTTGTAGCCCCCTTGCCAGCGATTCTCTCTGACCATTCGAGAGTGTTTACTTCACTAGCTTAGCATATTCAGCCCGGTTGTTGTTCCGGTAAGAACCTCGATTTTGGAGGGCCAGAAAAAAGGTGAAAAATTAGCCCTGAGCTAGAACTACCCCTAGTGGAAAAGCAAAAAAAAGCCGTTCTTATTCATAACACTCCGTTCGATGACTCACTATGGGATGCGCTTCATCGCGGAGCAAACAGAAGCATCAATCTCATTACGCCAATCCTGATTAGCTGGTGATCTTGACGTCAGCGTCAGGGAATTCACCCCCTATAAGTAGCTTGCGCAACGACACATGTGTCATTCAAACACCTCTTCTCGCTTCAGAGCACATCTCTATAGTAGCCGGACAAGCTTAACGGTCCACAGACTGAACCCAAATATAACCATTTCGGTCGACGGGCGCTCGCCGGCTACTCCTTCTGTTTCGCAAGAAGACGGTAATACTAACGCCAGTTAGTATTAAAATCGACCTCGCCGTTTCTTTCCCCGGAAAGTAAGGTAAGGTTTTGATTTGTCTCAAGCTAGCTACGCACCTGTTGCTAGCTAGCTTCCCGTTACTACCGACACCACGGTAGCGAGGACGCTTTTCTTTTTCTCTCTCACGGAGGAGAAAAGGATTAGAAGTATATTGACACACCAGTCAATATTCTTTGAGAACAAAGGACCCACACCGTCCCTTTTTCTCCGGATTAAGGACGGGTTGGTAACACTTTTTCTCTCAACGACGTACCTGTTACGAGCGGGTCCTCTCCACGCCACGAGGCGAACAAGATGGACGCCTCTCCCCCTCACACCAGAGGAGTCAGGGACTCGGAGGCTCGGTCATGCGGCTGCGGGTTGAAGATAGCAGGCACAGACTCACACCAGGTCTGCTCGTCCTGCCTCGGGCTGGAACACGCCCAGGAGGCTATCGACAACCCCGGCTCGTGCGGGCATTGTGCCCTTTTCACCCGAAAGAGCCTCCACCGACGGCTAGCACACCAAGCTAGCTTGTTGGAACAGGACTCCCTCATGTCCACTGATTCACCGTTTGGCAATCAAGACACGGGGGCGTCCGCCGCAGAGACTGAGCCCCTCACTGTGTCGGTCTGGGGCTCACTAACAGCGGCAGCTTCGGAACCGGGATACCACGCCGTGTCAGGCCGGGACCCGGTGGCGGCAAGAGACGCGGGAACGGAGCCCCACGCCTCACCAGGCGGGAGCTCCCGGCGAGACCTCACCATGGTCTCGCCCGCGGAGGATGTCCTGGAATTAGACTACATGGAGGACGAAGAGGACACCTCTGAGTTCCTCCTGTCTGATTCGGATGAGCAAGAAGAAGATATCTTCATGTCATCGGCTCAAACGGCAAAGCCGGGAGCGATGGCTGCTCTCCCGGGCGATAGCACACCAGCTTCGCCCTGTCTGAGCATGGACCTGCAGGCCGCGTGTCAGCGCGCTGCGTCCAGGCTAGACATCCCGTGGCCCGAAATGGCCAAGGAGACCGCCAGGTCCATTTACGAGGGGAAACATTCTCCCAAAGCAACGAGGACAAGGAGGCAACTCCTCCCGGTCTTCCCGGAGATGTTGGATGAGGTGTCGGTCTCGTGGAGGGACCGACCCTTTAGCAACAAGGCCCCAATCCAGGGTGCCTCCTCCCTAGACTGCGACGGTATGAAGAGGCTCGGCCTGCTCCACATACCGCCGATGGAACTGCTGGTGGCAGCCCACCTCCTACCGAGGATGGGCCCGTCACCAAGCAGGAACCCCACGCTGCCAGCGAAGGTGGACCGTTTCCAGTCGACCATGACTGAACGGTCCTACAGAGCCGCAGCGTTGTCCGCCAGGGCTTTGAACGTTTCCTCACTGCTAACCGCATACCAAGCGGAGCTCTGTGAGGATATGTCGAGTAATCCTGGACCGGTTGTTCTGGACGAGTTGGCCGCGGTCACAGACATTTGTCTCCGTGTCCAACGCTGCGCCGTCCAGGCCACGGGCAAAACAATGGGGATCATGGTGGTGCAGGAAAGAGCTAGATGGCTCAACCTCACCAACCTCCCAGACCGGGAAAAGGAGGATGTGCTTGACATACCCATCGTTCCCGAGGGGATTTTCGGCTCCGCTCTTGCCTCCATGCAGAGGAGATGCGAGTCGAAAAAGAAGGAGGACGAGGCCCTCCACCTCTGCCTCCCTCGAAGGGCTCAGCCTCTGCCTTCGCAGCGGCAGCCCTTCGTCCAAGCTGCCCCGAACCCTGCTCGGTTCAAAATACCGAAAACGCAGAGGTCGCAGTCCGCCCCGAGTCCCCAGCCCAGGCAGGGGACGAGAGCGAGCTGGCCTAGAAAATCTCCGGTTCCGGCTGCAGCCCAGGCGCAGCCAACCCAGAATTTCGGCCAGCAGTCAAGGAAGAAGAAGCGAGCGGCGTGACAGCCCCTCCTTCTCCCCTCTGTGACAGAGCTGGAAGTCTACGGTTCCCCAGCTCTAAATGTGTTCCCGCCGCCTCGAGAGATGCCTCAACACCATCCTCAAGTCCGCATAAACACATGTCACACACTTATTGATTTTTCTGTCATAAAACATTTTCTGCTGACGCATCCAGGCTTCGAGCCAAGGGCGCAGCTCGAAAAAATGAAAAGAAAAACAATAAAAACAACAAAACCCTTCTGAGAGCAGCTACGGCCTCTCTCAAAGGGCGGACAATTGACGGGTCTGTGAAGGCACCACCGTCACGCGCATGCGCAGTGCCGGCTGGGGTCGTGAAGGTGGTCACCACGGACGCATGTCTGACAGGTTGGGGAGGTATTTATGAAGGTCGCCCGGTGAGGAGTCTCTGGAGTAGAGACCTCCAGCGGGCGCACATAAATTACCTGGAGCTTTTAGCGGTGTTTCTCACCCTAAAACGCTTTCTGCCTTTCCTGAGGGGACATCACGTCCTCGTGAGGACAGACAATACGACCACAATATCGTATATTAACCGCCAAGGAGGTTTGCGTTCTCTCCAGTTACACACACTGGCGCATAAACTGAGCCTATGGAGCGGTAGACGTCTCCTCTCTCTGAGAGCGACGCACGTACCGGGAGTGATGAACCTCGGGGCAAATCTACTGTCCAGAGGTATACCACTTTATGCAGACTGGACTCTACATCCAAGGATTGTGAGCCAGCTGTGGGTGCGTTACGGCAGAGCCGCGGTGGATCTGTTCGCATCGAAAGACAACGCTCAGTGTCAGCTGTTCTTTTCGATGCGCGATCTAAATGCACCGTTAGGCGTGGATGCACTCGCGCACAATTGGCCCCCGGGCCTTCTGTACGCGTTCCCACCCCTGGCTCTGATACCCCCAACTCTGGCCAGAGTGAGAGAGCAACGCCACACACTTATCCTGATAGCTCCGCACTGGCCAGCTATGTACTGGCTAGCGGAGATATATCAGCTGCTGTGCGGGCAGCCATGGCAGCTCCCGCAGGGACATACTGTCCCAAGCGGGGGGGCGATCTTTCACCCACACCCAGAGCGCTTGGCTCTATGGGCCTGGCCCGTGAGTGGTACAATCTGAATACAGTGTGACATGAAGCTGACCCTGGCAGCTGCCAAGCGAGCCAATGGCACTCATGCGCTATCTGTACAGTCTTCATGCACTCAGTTCGCCCCAGGGCAAACAGAGTGTGGTTGAAGCCCAACTCTGCCTTTATCTTAAGGCAGTTGGTTCAGGTACCACATTTGACATTGAGGCATCCTCCCCGCCACTGTATGCCTCCGGGGAACAGCGGCCGGATTTGCCGTGTCCAGCCCGTGCTTTACGCACATACAGGGACAGATCAAGGGTGCTTCGTCATAATGACCAACCCCTTGTGTCCTGGGCTAACCCTTATAAGGGCAAGCCTGTTACTAAGAAACGGCTCTCCCACTGGTTTGTGGAAGCAATTGCTTTGGGGCTCATACGAGTCAGAGTTCGCAGGCACCCTCGGGTCCGCGAGCTCTTTCGACTCAGTGTCTGGCTGCATCCTGGGCTCTGTCCAGGATGTCTCCCATCCAAGACATTGGTGCAGCGGCGAGCTGGTCCTCGCCGCTCACTTTTGTCCGCCTCTTAACAGGCTGGACGTTCTGCTCCCAGTGTGACTCAAGCAGTGCTGGGCACCTGGTTGAGTCAGAGCTCTACCTGTTAAGTTCTGGTTGGTTTGGTGATTTTTTAGATAAGCTCGTCTGACAATACGGGAGCTACAATTTCCCATAGTGAGACATCGAACGGAGTGTTATGAATGAGAACTATAGGTTACTTACGTAACCCCAGTTCTCAGAGTAACATGAAGTGAGATGTCTCACCAGACGGCCCTCCTTGCTATGGTGAAGCGAGAAGAGGTGCTTATTTTGAATGACGCATGCGTCGTGGCGCAAGCTACTTATAGGGGGTGAATTCCCTGACGCTGACGTCAAGATCACCAGCCAATCAGGATTGGCGTAATGAGATTGATGCTTCTGTTTGCTCCGCGATGAGGCGCATCCCATAGTGAGACATCTCACTTCATGTTACTCTGAGAACTGGGGTTACGTAAGTAACCTATAGTTCTATGTGCTGTAGTGGAAAAGCGCCATAACAGTGCTGAAATAGAGAGATATGAGGGATGTCTGAAATGCATGATCTGTACTAGAACACACACTCCCTGTTTAGCCTGGTACCCTAAATAATCTAAACATTAAAATCCTATTTCACCTTGCTCCCTATCAATAGACATATTGGCAAAGGAGTCTAATTTATGCTCTGAAATAATTTGCCTGTCTGCTGAAGATTAATAGGCAACCCAGTCTCACAGCATTTTGTGTTATAGTCATGACATTTAATCTATTGATTCGTGTTCACGATTATTGTTTTTATTTTACATCGTATAATGTCGGACTTTTTTGCCGTCTGTGAGGAAAATAAATGGGGCTCAGAGCCTCAGAATACTGAAATCTGTATTTTTTAAAATCTTTTTTACCTTCTAATTTGTTATTATTTTCTAAATAACACACTGTTATTTACTCAACAATAACACACAATTATCCTTGTTTTTATGTATTTGTTTAATTATATAATCTCGGGCTTTTTTGCTGTTTAAAAGAAAAATAACTGAGTCAAGCAAAATAAAATACATTTCAAAAATAAAACTATAAGTTGCAAACAAATCATTTGTGTAATCATGTAAACTGTAAGTATTTTTTCTTTGTTTTAACATAGGTTTTTGTTTGCAGTTCTTGTTTATTCTTTCTCAATGAGAGTGCTGCATCACTCTCATTTGCGCTCCTTCACTTTTTGTTTGAGATTCTGACACAAACCTCCCAGGTGGGCGGGACTTTCAGGGGTGCTACTCAGCTTTTGAGTGACAGCCCAGTCCAGCAATTCCCAGTAGAGACATGCCATAGACCATGTTGCAAAACACAATTGCCAGCATGTGTAGTTCTGGGGGGGGGCTGGACCCATTCGAGTACAGTTTTGGACAGTCTGCCATGGGTTTCATTCAATTTCAAAGAGCTGTCTGACGCTTGGCGTAACCTTGGCACACTGCCAATCCAACATCCAATCCCAGAGCTTGAAGATTAATCACGGGGTTTGTCAAGCAACGGGACTGTAGTCCCAAACGATAGCTGAGGATTATGGGTAGTGTAGTGTCTTCGGCCATCCTAAACTCCGAAATGTTTTTGGGATTTCATATCGCATTAACACCATATCCCAACGTGCATTGCGGCTAAAACATCCAATCACCGAGCTTCAACCATAGCTGAGGATCTTGGGTAATCAGTTCAGTGGGTGTGTATTGGCCAAAAAGCCAGAGATTATAGAATTAAACAAATAAATAAAAACAAGGATAATTGTGTGTTATTGTTGAGTAAATAACAGTGTGTTATTTAGAAAAGAATAACAAATTAGAAGGAAAAATAGATTTAAAAAATACAGATTTCAGTATTCTGATGCTCTGAGCCCTGTTTCTTTTCCTCGCGGACGGCAAAAAAAGTCTGACATTATACGATTTAAAATAAAAACAATAATTGTGGCTTGATATTGAGAAATAAAATGTTTTTATGAACCACACAGCTTCTGGTCTTCCAAGACCCGACCGGACACAAATACGTGGTGCAGGCACGAAACATACTACCAATAGAAATACATTGCTTTTAAAATCGTTCTGTGTGACACGAAGAAAAGGGGAAAATCGTGTTGGTGAACACGAATCAATAGATTAAATGTCTTGACTATAACACGAAATGCCGTGAGACTGGGTTGTAATAGGTGCTTTTAAGCATCTAGATTTCCTTTATTAAATTCACACCAACTTTGTGTTGAGCTGCCTGGGCCCAATGTGGCTTTGTCAAATAATGTATTGACTCAAATATATAAAGCCATGCACAAGTCTGAATATTAAAGACCTATTTATTTAGGTATTGACAGCGTAAATTGGTGAGTGGAAGAAAAAGGAATTCCTGGGATGAGAATATTAATTTCATAACACTATTATTTCAGGTTTCGGTTGCCTGCTACACAAAACAGAACTGAATCATCATGTTTCACCCTAGGTCAGATGATTAAAAGTCAGTGTTAAGTAGAGGTGATTATTTTCTATATCTTGGGACTGTTATAAAAGTTACAGCTGAGTGTGCTAACCTTGAACAAAATGCATGAGACTTTTCTACTGAATGAAAATCCTGCATACTTTGTTGGAAAACATGATCTCTGTCAAGCTGGTTAAGGATGGTTATATTGTAAAAAGAATAACGGACTGTAAAGTTGTAAAGTGAGGTGGTTTAGCTTGATAAAAACAACTACACTGATGGGTATTTCACTAGATCTATATATATTTGGTCTTAAGAGGTTGGAACAAATTTAAGTTTGACCATATGGCCCACCATTTTTCCATTGGATTTTGGATTTTAGAAGAAATTAACCATGTTTTGTGCAATCATTTTTACAAATGAACATCCCTTTTAAGATTTTGAGTGAAAGACTACGTTTAATCTCATTTAGCTTGTTAGCAACCGCCTTTTTCAAGAGACATACAAGCTTTAGTTAGTTTATTAAATGACATTTTATGTAGAGGAAAACAACATTAAGATCTCGTGAGCTTAACCACAGTCCTTACTTCAGCCTACTTCATTAACCAATTCAAAAAACCACAACTTTGAACTAATTTCTGGGGTTTAAGATTAATTCAAGCAACTCAAGCAGGAAAAGAGAAAGGATAGCCAATGTGATTTGATAACCCCCCTTCGAAACCCTGAATTTCTGTTTATAAAAACTAATTCATGACATGTTGATAAATTAATAATTAAAAAATCACCTGCCAGAATAAAAGTCAAGGGATCACCAAAGTCAGCGACCCTTATCCTCCGTTATTGCACCAAGTTATGGCAATCCTCTCTACAACATGGGATATGTGAATTTGTGGCGGACAAACCATCTGAAGAGACCAGTTAACAAACAAGTATGACATTTCCACCCCCTGCTCACAATTATTTATAATTGTTTGTGGGCGATAGAGTGATATAAATATTGACTTACATATCTAAAAAGACAAGCATCTTCAGGCATACACCAATAAGACAAATAGGTGATTATGCGCAAAGTCAATTAGCATCCATACATACGTGCACACACATGCTGTGACCTCAACATTAGCATTTTGATCTCTTACCCTCGAGGGCACTGCAAAGCCTCATTAAAGCCACACATTTGGTACTGTGGGAAAAGTAGAGAAGGAAGAAGGGAAAACAAGTCTCAAGGAGAGTAAAAGGGGAAACTACAGCAGCTGTGGTGACATAAATGTGGGCACAGTGTGACAGGCAGCTCCCATGACTTTGTTTGTGTCAGCTAGAAGTATAGGACTCATATATATCAATACATGGAAAGGGTTTTATTATATGTTCCAGGTAAACATATGCAGAACATGTTGACAAGGGGGTAGAAAGAGAGACAGCAGACTGCACAGAGAAGATGGACATTAGCAAGAAGACTTGAAACACTAGAGACAAAGACCTTGGCAGGAAATGATATGTCTTTGTGTGACTGATGACAGCTTTGACAGTTAACAACTGACCACTTGCTTCCATTGACCCAGTTCTGTGGTGTATTTTTGGAAATCTCATTTCCTGCTGCTCTCCAAAGGTTAATATCTACATTTAGGAAATGTGATTTTGATGAGGCATGTATTAGTGGTGGTTGCAACTGACTAAAGGGAGAATACAGGTTGAGACTTGAGAGAGCCAGATGAGAAGCTTAATGGTTTACCTCCAAAAAGGTATAGGCAGATGAACGCATTAATCTACCTTGTGCTTGTATTTGCAAATCGGTGGATTTGTGGCATTACTGATTCTCCAGGTTTAGCTCATGTAAAAGAAGCCTGAGGACTGGTTCCCAACACAAAAAAGTGATTTTCCAATTAAGAAATGGCTCATAAATAAAAATAAAATTGACAATAAGTATAGAAATCTGGCCTGATGCAGGTATCATTAAAAAAAGTAAAGATCGCAATACGCTTTTATCTTTTTTCTTTATGTTTTACTTTTTGATAAATGGTTTGGGTAACTCCTTGAGTCTCCAATTCACACATTAATAACAAAAAAGTAAAACATTATTGATTTCAGCCTCTCTCAGACCTTGTAGGTTTCACTATGAATCTTCTACTTTGTTTCATGTGTGTGCACTCATATATCAGAGGCCTTAATCACTCTGACTTGCACCGATATACCCCCACACAGAGTCTGAGATCATTGTTTCGCCCTGTAGGTGAGTGAAGGACAGTGTGCACCGGGGTGAACTTGCATTGATGAGAAAATCTTCTCTGGTGGTAGAGGCTTGTCCCAAATGAGCCAGTGCACGAGCAGGTGTGAATGAGTCAATTAAGAGTTTTAATGAGCGGGAGGCTAAGATGAAGGAAGGCGAGGAAAAGATGGAGAGAGGGGTGCTGCGCGGGGGAGGTGGGAGTGAATCTGCGTACCTGAGTGAAGGCAGGATTCTGATCTAAGGAGGCTCTCATGTGGATCGGATCTCTGCCAAGCTCCGGCTCTCAGTAGTCAGAGCGCCTGTCTGCCCGCTTCTGTTACTTTGTTCTCCTCCTGTCTGTGGATTCTTTATTATAACCTCAGTTGAAGAGAGGATGAGGATGCAGACAGGCTTCTTTACTGTGGAACTTTGCCGCAGTGTGTTGTATTTAATGTCCTTTTCTTTTCATCATCATCTAATGTTGTATGCATTTAAAAAAGGTGTTTTTGTTGTATGATGACTTTTTTCACACTTTTTATGAAGTTGTTTAGAGAATTCATGGAATAGTGTTCAATGTTTGTACAATACAAACTAACCTCACAAAATACACAAGTGTCTATACTGATAACAACACTAACGACTGCCAATGTACAACTACACAATCAGCAGTATACTTTTAAATCTGCAATGTATTGTCCAAAGCTTTGCATCAGTGCCTCCTTCCACATTCCCCGCTGATGCAATTTAGTGAAATCATCTCACTTTTTATTTATATCCACAGGTTTGTTAATGTCAAACTAAGTTTGTTAATCACCACCATTAGAGCAATTTCACTACAACATTTCAACTACTTTTCATATAAAGTCAAGTCAGAAATATCATCATAAGTAGTTGATGTTTTGCATATTTTTTTATCGTTTTTTTTGTGCTACAGGAACAACTAATGAAGTGTAGCCAACAGCAGAGGGTCTTTCAAATCTCCCAAAACAGCATAGTCGTTTGCAGTACTGGTTTCCAAATTGTCTTGGTCTGTCAGTCTTGGAAACATCATTGTCACACTCCTGAAAATTAATTGAACCATAGAAAACAGTGACCCAGTTCTGAAGACCCAGTGTATTCTTTATATGTCTTCCTCTCTGTCTTTCTCTGCAGATCTCCGTTTTTGTCTGTCCCATTTTCATCTGTGACCAGCTTCTTTCTCTTGCTTGTTGAGCGGGCCCTGTCCCCAGGCCAGCAAGGATAATTAGATTTGGTAATGCAAAGAATAAGTCAATGCTCATCCCAATACACATGCACCCGCGCAGTACATTCTGGATTATGCAAATCATTGGCTCATGCTTCCTTTGAAATGTACTGAATGAGGATGGAAGAGGGTTGCTGCAGAGATAAACACAGGGTTCAGATGGAGGACGCCGAGAACGAGTTGAACTTTCCATGATGTGGATGCATCTTCCCCAAATGAGTTGTGGTAAACAGTGGTGCAACTTGCCGCAAATAACTTGTCATCTCATTAATTATTGAGTTGTATATCAGTTTATATAGAGACATTTTAGTAGAGCTTGAAAAGTTTCAAATGAATTGTACTTGCTTTTAGACCAACTCAGTGATATGGAGAGCTTAACTTCATATGATCAACATGGAAAGCTGCTAAGAATATACTATAAAAGTCACATTTTCTGTTGATATACTTATCATAGTTATAAGCCTTAATGTTAACATAATCATCAGTTTATTATAGCATAAACCTAGCACCTAGACTGGTTTTCTATTACATTGTGTTTCCTGCTGAAGAATGCTGAATCCTATGGAACCAAGTTAAATATGTTTTACATAAAGATGATATGGATTGGTCAAAATGTCCTTTGGGTTAAGGTTAGTATAAAAACCTGTAAGATTGTCTCAGTATTGAGACACATGTTCTGGAATGACTTGTCGCAAGTATTCTGTCTCCTGCTTTTGAACATCAAAATAGTCTTTAACTTTAATCATCAGTGTGTGAAGCTATGGCTCAATAACAAAAACAGTAACAATCTGTTATTACCAATGCTTGTTGTGTGAACAACATCGTAATTCTAAGTATACATAGACACCTGTGGAAGCTGCAGGGGGGGGGGGGGGCATAGCAGAGGATCTACTTTCCGGAGAGCTGGTTTGGTGCAGAAGACGGATTCATTCTAAAGTGGAGTAATGCCAATCATATTTAAAACACAATATGCCTATACCATGGGCCAAAGGCTACTTCTTTAGATTAAACCCTATGATGATGTTGTGACATTGACACATCTATATCTCATTATGTAGACACCATATTATTTTCGGTCCTCTTCCTCTCCTTCTATTGTGCGGCTGGTGTGTCTTGACTGCTAACTCATTACCTCTGCATGTGTAGAGTCTCTAGAATAAGCATCCCTTCTGAGAGCTTCGTAATTTCCCCCTGTTTTTCACTATGCTAAATGTTGTTCGTCATACAGTAAATGCCGGGGATAATGCAAGGTCCACTTTCAAAAGCCAATTACCCGATGGATGAAAATTGTCACAATTAAAGTTAAATTACCAGTGGCGATTTACAAGCAGGAAATACTCCATAATCTGCACTGTCTAGTAAAGCATAATGTGATTATCCATGATGTATACTATTTCAAATTGTTTAATTATTTTCCCTCATGTCACACCCTTTTTTCACTGTTTTTTTTGTGTTAATTCTTACGGTATTGCCTTTTTTCATACTGTTCGTTTTTGAAGATATGAAAAATGCATATATCTGCAAACCTGTGTGCTGATGCTGTATAAGGAAATGTGTCCATGGACCCTGCAGGCAATGAAACGTCCAAGACCAAAGAGAAACCACAGACCTGGAAATGCAGAGCCCATTGTTGCCATGAAATGACCCATATCAGAATAATAGCAGATTAAGTATGCATGAATTCCGAAGAATACTGGTAGAGAGAGACAATGAATTAGCACACCGTGTAATTATTATTCATATGTTTGACAAATAGGAAAGGAAGCTGCTGATATGCAGCCAGCTGAAAGAGAGAAAGAGAGAAAGAGAGAGAGAGAAAAGGCAGAGAGGCAGAGAAAAAGATAGAGAGAGCAGGAGTTATTAATCTGTGTCAGCACCTCTCTTCCTACACCTCCGGGGTGGAAATTCAGGGTTATCTAAGCTCTAGTTCCTCAGCCTTAAACAACTTTACCTGTCTACTCTGAAGGATGAAGGAATAAAAGTGCGAAGCAGCGATAGAAAAACAAGCAAGAGTAGAGAACAAGGTGACAACATGTAATCTGTCAATAACAAAAACACTTTTTATCTTTCCCAATGTATCATAGCTTAGGTGGCTGAACTGGAATCTAACTGATTCCAAGAAAAAGCATTTGTGTTACGTGTTAAATCTGGGTACATTTCAACAAGACATTCAAGTAGTCTTTTGTGCTAAACAGAAGTGGCCTGGAGGTCTTGTACTGTAAATGGAAGACTAAAACCTATTCCCAGGCCTGGGGAAATACAAGTATGTTCCTCTCCTTGAACACCTTCTGACAAAATGCCCTTGAGCTAAGTGCCCACAATATTCAAAAAATGCTTATCAGGGGTTGAGAATACTAAACTATGGTTGTAATGTGCACCCAGTGTTTTTGGAAAGTGCTCTGTTCATTGTCCCTAGATAGTAAAGATATAAAACATATGTTTACACCCCACAATGGAATTCAGGATGTCAAGGACGTCTGAGACGAATAGCACATGCTGCTCTCGGTCCGGTTTGCCAGCAGGGGAGATACATACATCTGTTTCTCAGTGTATGTTGTCCTCCTTAGTATCTGATAATAGCCTGGATACTGTCACCTATTAAGCAATCCTATTACCGAAACTCAAACATCATGCTTCATCATTAGGGCCATTACAACTCCGATGTAATCTTGGTTTATGAATTAAATTACCTGTGTCCTACATGACTTTAATAGAGTCTGAGCCGGGGTTTATGCAAGCAGAGGGACTCACGTTGATAGGAAATGAGCAATTCCTCTGGGACTGCAAATGAAACAGCCTTAATGTTTAAAGTCGTATTTAGTATAACAGGTATTTCGGAACATTTCACCCTTTGATGGATGGAAGGAAAGATTTGATGACTTGATTATAAGGTGTGTTATATTATCCCCCAAGAAATCCTAATTGCTTTGTTGCTGCAGTCAATCAGGTCTATCTTAACACACCACCTTGACGAGTATTTGAAAGTCAATATATTCAGGAACAGTTTTACATACACATACACTTTAGTTGAGGACACAATGATTTAAAATGTGACTATACATGCACTATATGGAGAAGTTGCACATGGATTTCTCTACATGTTACAATTGAACACAATAGACATTGAGTAAAAACGAAATACTATATTTAAATATACATATATTATAAATATAATGTAAAAATAATCCCTCAGAAATGCTTTAGTTTCCAGCTGACATTACCAAGGGTTCATGTAGAGGGCTTGACAACCTACCCATACAAAACAACCTATCAAAATATCATAGAGCTAGAGCAAACACTTTGAACAGTTTGCTGCCAAAGTAGAGAAGGCGTAAACAGCGTTATGGCAACAGTGGATGAGCCTTTGTATCTGGGTTAAACGAGGCCTGGCACATAACATTTGTTTTTCACCTGCTGCTCTGTTCGGGAACCTGCAGACATCTGTCTTGGCAAGAAGAAAGATGACTATAGGGTTTGGAAGATGCTATATGCTGTAACTCCTCTGGGGTTGCAGTTTTGATACAGAGTATTTGATCCCTCTCCAAAAGCTCAGTGGCGCTACAAGGTATTGAACAAAACACAGCTGTAAACATGTTTATATCTGCTGTAAAGTTGAGCTTTATAACATGGGGGTCTATACGAATGAATCCCTGTTGGAGTCAGCCTCATGTGGCCATTCAATGAACTGCAGTTTGTGTCTCTTCCACATAGGCTTCACTTTTCAACGCCTGGAAGTTGGAGTTGGTTATGGGCTGGATTAGTCACCTGAAAGACTGTTATGCAAGCCAATTTATAGTTATAAATCCTCTACAATCCACCATTTTGCTACAATGTTTTACATTGTAGCAAAATGGCACTTTAACTGCATTTTGTAGAAAAACCCTGTGTTGTATATTGAAATAAACCATCCTTGTGGCATTGTGTTATACAGTGCTTATATTCAGGTATATGTAGGGTTGCAGAAGCTTGCAGAGATTGAGTCAACATCAGAGGATGGTTAAAACATTTACAGAAAAACAGTGTTTCTCTCTTTCCTGCTAAAAATGAATGAAAAAAAAACACCCAAATATTTCCTAACAAGCTCTGTTATATTTCCTAACAAGCTCTGTTAATGTCCGCAGATATGCAAGTCAGAGAAGCATGTTCCAGACCACTTCTTAAATGTTGTCATGCAAGAGTAGTACTTGTTTTGTACTAACCATAACCCTAACCCACGAAAAATAAACGTTGATATATTCCTTTGGATAAATATGCTCAACTAGAATTTGACCTGAGAGAACGAGACAAACAAAGGTACCGGTTATTATGATTAAAAATATTTAGATGCATCTCAATTGTATTTTGAATGATAAGGTTACATAATCTGTCTTTACTAATGAAAGACACTCCAGCTATTGGCTATAGTTACACTGTTTGCTTAGTAACAAGGCCACCTTTCGATAAAAAGTCTCGACGTACCAACACAAGTTAAAACACCTGAATATCCTTGGCATGGTGAGATTCATAGTTCACAGTTTATTCGACACTGACATTGTCTCACAGTGACAGCCTGACAACAGCTCAGCTCTTTGTGTGTTCAGCAAGGAGCAGTGTGTGTTTGTCGTTGACCTGTAAAAACTATTATGTCTGAACACACCAGCGCATATGCAGTGTCAGTTTGATGTATTTACTGTATGTACTACGCGTGCAGGGATTTGTTTATGGAGGTCATGCCACATCCACGTTGTGCTCTGATCGCTGAGTTGTGACGATGCCATATACAGTCTATTGACGATTCCCAATAAATAACTCCACTGTCAGCATTTGTGCATTGAGATTTACCTGCAAAAAAAAGCAAGAACCTTTTGTACCCATCACTTTATGAAAAGGAAATGCAGCAGGTATGGCCAATTCATTTCTGATTTGTCTATGCCATATTTATTCAGTTTGAACTCCATATTGAAGATCTACAAAGAGAATCCTGTGGTTTGACAGTGTCTGCATTAACCTTTCCTTTAATGGGACAAAGTGCTTCACCCATAAGCACTCCAGGTTTAGTGTCTTGCTCAAGGACACTTTGACATGTAGACAGGAGGAGTCAGGGATTGAACTGCCAACCCTGCAATTAATCGGGCCTCAGCCAGGATCCACCAGCGCCACAGCTACAGTTTTTTGGATGGTGCCAAGTATGTCTAAATGGAAGGGAAAAGGAAGTATCTGGGAAAATAGTTTCAACAATGCCACTCAAGTACTAGCATAAATGGTACACTCTCTCACTCATTATCAGCTGTGAAAAACGTACAATCAGACATAGTCAATTCAGAAAAAGTGGACTCACACATTATACAATTAAATGGTGTACCTGAAGCTGATGAAATCTTAAATGTATGCAGCCCGAACAAATCTTAACAGCCACCTTGTGTTTGCTAGGTGTGTGACATTGCACGGTTCAGATTTGATTTGGTTGTATGAAAGTACATTCTGCGATATTTGTTACTGGCTTTGTTTTGAATAGACTTACATCTACAGTAGCTAGAGAATGTGACCAAAACAACCCAATCGACTTATTTCGACTGAGCCACAGCCACCCATGTGTGGACTTACATCATAATGCTTGGTAGCCAATGCTTGAAGAAAGCCAGAGCCCAGTCCAATGATTTGTGCGGACATGGCATCAAGTGCACTGGTTGGTTCATAAAATGTAATGAAAGTTTGATCCAATTACAAGTACGAAAACAATATACTATGTAGCACTGTACACACAGCTCAAAATCTTAAATAATGTATTGGTAGTAGTGACAAAAACCAATAGAAACAAAACACAGACAGTCACAGACACACAGCACAAAACCAATGTATTCCTATATATTATGGATATGAAACAAATATATTTCCACTAGAAGCCATCATCAGGATAATCACACTAGCTGAGATTGCAATTTATGATTAAGTTCAAACATAATAATAATTGCATGATAGGATTCTTTCATAAACGAGCCGCCTTGAAATGGCCTTTCATATGTCACATGTTTTTATTCTTGGGTGTTTTACCTTTGGCATATGACCTTTCGCCTTGTGACACTAATCGTTGTTATTTACCGACGCGTGGATACACCTCTTTTATTAGTGGGGGCCGTTTCTGGGCGGATAATTCACGGAGAGATCGTATTATGGGCAATTATGGGAGTTTTAACCTTACCTTTGTTCAAGAATGGCCATTTGTGCTGCTATGATTAAGGTGCTGATGGTTTCTAGCTGAAACAAATCGGTTTCATGCCCATAATAAATAGGAACACCATATGTATTTGAGTGCAAATGTTCTGTTTCTATAAAATAAAAAGCAACATGATCATCTAATACATCCAATGCTTGTTATTACAAGCAAAAGATGAGTGTCTCAGCCTTGTTATATGGTTAGCTGATATACAGTTGTGTGAAGGAAAAAGATAATAAAATCCCAAAAATATTAACAATACATTCACAAAATGGGATTATTATCACATTTATTCAATATAAAGATTGCTCCAGAAACATCCACACAACGACTTTTGCTGAAAAGTTCTCTTTTATTTTATCTGGTCAATTCAACAGATTCTGCCTGAGCATCAATAGGGACTCTACCAGGACATTGGGCCATTACAGGATAAATTGTCAGGACAGATATATATTATCTTTTGGAGAAGCAATTTGGTAATCTAAGGTTTTCTAACAAAGTGTCCCCCTTACAATAAATGGCCATGCTACAACGTGGCCTTGTGGGGGGACGGCATCTAAGCCTTGTGTGTGGGTTGCTGCTTGAATGATGTATGCACATATCAGAGACAACGGTGTAGGGAGAGAGAGGCAGATTTTTCCACCTAAGTGCCTTCAGAGGTGCAAAACGGGATGTGAAGGCCCTTGGCATCGGCTGGCGGGTCTAACGGACTGGAAACAAGGCTTTATATTCAGCAATTTATGATCTCAACGCGTGGAAGGGAGTGTAAATGGGAGGAGAGGGGAGGGAGTACTGGGAGAGACCTTGGGAGGTGAAATGAAGGACATCGTCCAAGACAAACTCTCATCAGCAGATGTCGATGAGAGACGCCCAGCTAACAGGAACAAATGGGATGGATTCGATCTCAATTTGACATATTGCTAGAAAGCCTTCCTCTGTTTTGCATTCAGTCTTTCTCCCTGACATCTGTGCTCTATGTACAATATTGAGCATGCCCACACACCTGTCTTACTGACATGTATCATGACAGATGGAAAATATATTGGGCTGAAAAATCAATACTTTCTCATGCTTATAATTAGATAAAAACACATTCCTGTAGATGTTGAGGCTTCAAAGTTGAGAATAAATCCTAGTGTTGTTTCTTGTGTTCTCTAAAATAAACGATTTCACTAAAACCAGTCCAACAGTATTTCAGAGTTGTATTTTCACTGGCCTGAATGGTTAAACAAACCACAGTTGAATCATATTTACTGAGACAATTAAGAAAAACATAGAGACAGCAACGCAAACCAACACAGTCTCACTCCCTGAACGTCCAGGAGCGACGCTTGGTCAGGGTCCTATGGCGTGCAGTTGTGACGCGCCGAGTCTCCTTCAGCTTCATAAACGGACGCAAAGAGCTTTCAACTGATTGCAATGTATTCCCATCGGCGGCGGTATTTGACGCTCAGGGAAGCACCGCATCGGTCCATGTCGGCGGCATTTAAAGGCAATGTGAGCGTCCATTCCCATTGGATAATGGAGGATTTTACCCCGGAAGTAAGTATTCTCTTTACTGTCGATTGATTTTACAGTGATAATGGCACTACTCATCAACTCAAAAACACCAGATTATCCTTGTTAATTACACAACATTGATTGGTTTAAATTGTGTACAATACTTTTGTATTTTTCCCCTTCGATTCGGAGAAACAAATATTTTTTCGGAGTTTACACTACCCAGAATCCTCAGCTATCCTTTGGGACTACACCATGTGCTTTGCTTGACAAACCCTGTGATTAGTCCTCAAGCTCTGTGATTGGATGTTGGAGTGGCAGTGCGCAAAATTTATATGGAGCATCAAACAGCACTTTCCATCGACAAGGAAGCCAATAATACGTCCTTTTTTTGGGGTCGGAGGGGAGGTGGTGGTGAGTGATTACAGCGCCCGGTATCATTTTACACACATTTGTATCATCAGAGCCGGCCCGAGCCATTAAGCGACATAAGCGGCCGCTTAGGGTCCCGCAGCCATTAAGGGGCCCCCGAGCAAAAAAACAAAATTAAAATCTTTTTTTTTTAAATGTAATTTTTTTTAAAAAAATTTTTTTTTTATCTCAGCACCGTCGCCGTGATAAGTATGTTTAATTAATTTAAGAGAGTTGAATAGAAATACACATCTGTTTTATTGGCTGACAGGTACCTATCCTGTGAGCTGTGGCAATGTTTAAAATAAACAGTCAGTCGGACTCAGAGTTTTTGAAGATGGACATAAGAATTTTTTTTTTTTAAAAAGACAAAAATCCTCAAGTGGTGGCTCACACAACAACCCCAGAGCCACCACTCGAGCCAGGTAAACAAGGTATGTAGATGTCAGTAAACTTCCAAGTTATGCGAACATGTAAGCAAAGCATAAATTACAGCTACGTTGACGTTACTTTGAATCGCGGGGGTAAGCTAAACTGGCTATAGCTACTTGTTAGCCAGATATATAAAATAAACACTTTGTTATACAATCTAAATGTAATGTTTTTTAGCGTTACCTGGTGATTTCAACCTTACAGTACACACAGTGGCGGCCGGCCCATAGGGGCGCTAGGGGCGCCGCCCAACCTCTTCCCACATACAAAAAAAATATTAAAAAAAAAATTAAATAAAAAACATCAGCCAATCAGCGCCGTCAAAATCAGCCAATCAGCGCCGTCAAATATTTTGGTCACGAGGGCGCTCATGTTGGCGCCCACGTTGGCGCCCACGTTGGCGCCCACGTTGGCGCCCACGTTGCTTAGGTGCGTTGACGTGAGTTGTTTTTTAGACTCGTGAGTGACCAAGGTGACGCAGTAGTTGGATGAGAATGGCTTCGTGTGCAGGTGGAGTCGCCGGACCTCGGTCCGCACCCAATTCCCTGCAAGAACTACTCTCCAATCCTTTCGAAAGGAGAAGTTTGGGAGATAAATTGATACTTAAAGACCTTGGACCGGACCAACCCGATTTTTATATATCGCAGCAAGCTCGTGAAAAAGACAAAACGTATCAACGAGGCTTCTCGCGTAGCTGGTACACCAGAAAGGCATGGCTAGCTGGATGCAAACAGGTAAATGCTGTCTTTTGTTTCCCATGCTTGCTCTTCAAACAGCCGGGGACAGATACGATCTGTTCAGAAACTAGACAAAAGTTAAACAAGTACAAACCACAGACTGTCTGTGTCATGGAGAATACAGTCGCTGGTTTATTTATGTCTGTATAGGCCGTTGTTGTGAGTGTGGACGGTCGGAGCATATATAACGTTAGCTTAGCCAAGCTCCATTTAGTAAACACGCATTTTAAAAGGGTTTTTCGCCTGCCGTCTGTCTGCAGACTTGTCAAAGCGTTAATTCATGGTTTTTACTAACCGGTATCAGTATGTTGTTAATTCGGCATCATTTTGAAACGTGTATTACAATTAAATCACGGTAAAATATGTTCATCTTGTTGTCATTGTAGCCCCCTTGCCAGCGATTCTCTCTCTAGTTTAGCATACTCAGCCCGACTCAGCCTGGTTGTTCCTGGCCCTAGAACCACGATTTTATGGGGCCAGAAAAACTGTGAATTAGGACCCGCTAGCCGGTACTAGGCCAAGTGGAAACGCAACCAAAAACGGGCCCCGCACGGCTCGGCACGCTTAAAGCGAGCTCCGCGCTGCACTGGAAACGCGCCATTACATCACCAGAAGTCTTAATTTAAGGGGTTATTTCTCCCAAAAAAAATGTGTTTACTCACTATATCAACAGCCCCACCAAAAATATTTTCCACCAGCCGCCACTGAGTACACAGTTGATCCGGAGTCCTGTCAGTTAAAGTGTTTTATAGTTAGCTTAGCTAAGCATCAACCTAGCACTGAAATATATGGATGTTATGTGTATTTCTGAGAAAAAGTCAGCTGAAATGGTAGCATTGTTGCCACTGCTTTACATGCCAACAGCGTGTTTGAACGTATTTGCAGCAGTAAATGTGGCTGTTTGGCCACTGACGTTGCCATAACAACACCTGAATTTAAATGTGCAACCTCTCTTTGTGACAGAGTTTTGCAAGAAATTATAATTCTTCTGAATGATATTCATATTGACAGCCAGTTTCTATGTGAACATTATGAGATGGACAGCCAGAGAGAATAAATGAAAAACAGTTATGAAATACTATATGACAAAACAAGAATACAGTTTAAAGGTGGTTTATTTCTATGTTTATCTTTCTTACAGTGCAGACGCTTTTCTGCTTGCTCTTGCCTCTGCTTACTTTTTATGCTGATTTTCCTATTATTATTCTCTGAAAACTTCGAGCAGCGGCTCCTGGACATTAACTTATCACTGGGACAGTTCATCTTCGTAAATAGACGGAGGGTTTCAGCCATATTTCAACATTTTTACGACGACGTCAGTCTTACAATAGCATGGCCTAGCAACAGCTAAAGCCTGGTAGGCTACTGCTATTTAGCTTAAGCTAGTTGGTAGCAAAATGCCTCCGTTCTCTACAGATGACTTCCAGAAACTTATACAGAAGATGGCTGTGTTGGAAATGAAAATGCAACGGTTGGAAGTTAACGTGGAAGTGAATGGACTATGTCGTGGGAATGACACGACTTTACCAGTGTTGCAAAGTAATGGAGAAGGGTATGCTAACTCACAGCTAGTTAGCAGCTACAAGGATTCCAAGGAACAGGAGGGCTGTGTACCGGGTAATAAATCTACAAGTGGTAGTCCTCCCTGGAACTCTCTGGGTGCAAAGCCTAAGAGTAAATCATTTCCATGGGATTTGGGAGGACGGATAACAGGCAGAGCCCAGAGCTCCGAAATCTGTGATGCGACCGGCTGGCCTGCATTGTTATCACCCAGGAAGAGCGCCTCTTCAACCCCTATTCATACTAGGAAACAGCAGTGGACAGCTGCTAAAGGGAGAATTACAAACAATCCTCCTAAACCACCAAGTGTGCCAATCCAGAACAGATACGCTCCGCTGACCGAGAACCGGAGATCTGATGACCTGGATAACCTGTCCTCTTCACGCAGCAGGGTAAGGACCAATAGCTACTCTAAAGTAAAAGGCTAGAGGGAAAGCTAACGACTGGGCCTGAAACTCTGATTGTGGGTGACTCTGCTGTAAGAGATGTAAAAGGTCTGTGTAATAAGAACAACACCAAAGTACTCTGTTTTCCCAAGGATGTGGTCTCTGACTTGGCTGAGAAGATCCTGCATATTGGGGCTGAACATCCGATTGTGAAGAATGTGGTACTGCACATTGGAACAAATGATGTTGTGAAACAACAGTCAGAAGTGCTGAAAGAAGACTTTAAATGTTTGTTGGAAACTGCCAGCTCTCTAAATGCAGAGGTGTTCATCAGTGGCCCTCTACCGCCAGTCAGAAGAGGAGTGGAGAGATTCAGCAGATTGTTTGCACTGAACACCTGGCTTTCAACGGCCTGTACTGACCATTCTGTTCATTTTATTGACAATTTTAACTTTTTCTGGGATCGCAGACATCTTTTCAAGGCAAATGGAGTTTGCCTGAACATGTCAGGAGTGAAATTGTTTATCTCTAACATATTCAACTGCCTGCGTCATCAATCTGTTCCCTCTGCCAAGGACAAGCAGCAAGAGGAATCAAAACACGAGAAAGACACAACACATCACGCAGAAAACCCTGAAGAATTATCACTGCACCCGCCTGAGGAATGTTCTGATTATGGGAGACATATGAGACACATGGAGGAGTCTCCACTGCCCCCCCCCCCCTGTCAACGCCTTTGAGGATACTCCGTTCACCCTTTCACCCTCGCCCACCCTCCTGGAGATCGATGAACACACAAAGGAGATACGCAGGGCTGGCACCATGTCCTTTACCCCCGCTCCTCAACGACGCCCACCAAAATCACCGCGGAGACGCGCACCATCTCCCCCGTCCTCATCACCGCGCCTACGTCAACCACCTCCCCCCCCTGGCAGCATGTCCTCTACCCCCGCACCATCTAGCCCGTCTCCATCACCGTGCCTACGTCGACCACCTCCCCTCCCTTCGAGGGGGCATCTGCAGTCTCCGAAGCCTGATAAGGATGTGTGTGTACAAAACACAACAAACTCTTACTGATATGTGATGGGTCCAGGCTCAAGGGCGTATGGCACTCTCAACTCTTTCCAGGACATGTCGGGGCCCTTTCTGCCAGTAGCTTTGCCGATATCTGTGTTGATAGGTAATAGATTAAGAGCGGTGAATCATAGAAACAGGAAGCGCTCAAACGTTTGTGTGAGTGTATCTAATTTAGCAGTGATTCCATGTCAGCCACAGCTTGTTACAAAAAACATGACTGATAGTGTGTTTAACAAACTTAAACTAGCTTTATTAAATGTCAGGTCTTTGGCAGGAAAAACATTTTTAATCAATGATTTAATCACTGAGCACAATCTCGATTTTATGTTTTTAACAGAAACTTGGATTGAACAAAATAACAGTGCAGCTGTTCTTATCGAATCAACCCCTCCCAACTTTAGTTTTATGAGTCAGGAAAGAATGCATAAGAAAGGGGGTGGAGTTGCTATTCTGTTCAATGATTCCCTTCAATGCAGGAAGACATCGTATGGAAACTTTGATTCTTTTGAATATGTGGCCCTTCGGCTGAAATGCTCCTCTCGAGCTCTGTTCCTAAATATCTATAGACCACCCAAATACTGTGCAAGCTTTTTTGATGACTTTACTGAACTGCTGTCTATAGTGTGTATTGACTTTGACCGTCTAGTCATTGTTGGTGATTTTAACATCCATGTTGACAACCCCCAGGACAGAGGGGCTAAAGAACTGTTTTGTGTTCTTGATAGCTATGGACTGACTCAGCATGTGACGGAGCCCACGCACAATAAGGGGCACACTCTGGACTTAATTATCTCAAAGGGTCTGAATATCTCTAAGGTTGTGGTGACTGATGTTGCACTCTCTGACCATTCCTGTGTTTTCTTTGAGAGCTCTATTTCTGTTCACAAAAATGTTCAAAAAAAGGTAACCACAAAGCGATGTTTAACTGAAAATACTAGGGAAATGTTTACTCAGAATTTCTCTTCCACACTTGCCCCTGCCAACATCTCAGTAAATGAGCTAGTAGATCATTTTAATTCAAAAATTAAAAATGTTATAGATGCCATTGCTCCAACTAAGGTAAAGGAAGTTTCTGGCAAGAAAATATCTCCATGGAGAAAGGCCATGACGCGCACATGACCAATGAGGGAACAAGATAAGTTTGTGCACAGATGGAAGGCTGACAGGCAGGTAGGCCATCCAGTTATTTTAGCCGGGCCGGCTTCCACAAATGACATTTTTAATGGATTTTTTGTCAAAGCACTTAAGATATTCATTGCTATCGGGATGTTAAGAGCATTCCATGGAATATAACAAAAAGTGTATCTCGAGCCGGTTTCTCAAACTTACCTACCCCACCTTTAAATGATTTGTAAAATGTCCATAAAGAAAAATCTGTTTACAGTTCTGTTTCATATGGGTGTTGAGAGATGTATCCATAGATCTCTTAATTTTGCTCTCAAAGTGCAAAGAAAATCTTCCCGGGGGAGCATGCCCCCGGACCCCCCTAGAGGAGGTTAGGTCAACGGTGTTTACATGCTTATTTATACAATATGTGTGCTTATGCTAACATCATAAGACACAAGTTGGTTCCGTGTTGTGTGTAGTGAGATTGCGCTAGAGTGAGGGGGGCCCCCAAGCCAAAGCTCGCTTAGGGCACCCAAAAGTCTAGGGCCGGCCCTGTGTATCATACAGATGCAGGACTTACACACGCACTCTCCAGCCGAAACTCTAATAAGCATTCATTCACAAACTAAATCAGGAGAGCTTTAACGTTTTACGTCCGATTCGCTCCTTTTTTCCTCGCTGTACACAGCTCCAGTTTGGGCATTGGCCTGTCATCATATTTATTTGTAGTTGCTGCTGTAGCGGAAGTTTAGTACAATTATGTTTGATTAAATACTCCAAATCTCCACCCTCCATAATTGCATCTATCTATCTATCTATCTATCTATCTATCTATCTATCTATCTATCTATCTATCTATCTATCTATCTATCTATCTATCGATTAGATTTATGATTCGAAAATTATAAAAGTAGAGTAGACATGTGGATATTATCCAGCTGAACAAAACGTGCATTTATCTAACAGGTTCGTTTTCCACTGACCTTATTTCGAGCTATTTTCCAAAATCCTTTGGAGAAATCCCATTGCTTTTTTGTCGAGGGAACGTGAGCGCAGCTTACTTCCGGGTTTTAGGACGCGTCACTGCACCAAGGGAAGCCAGCCGCCTCTGGCTTCCCTTGAAATGGCTCTGACTAATCACAGGTTGGTAGGGGCATGACGTGAGCCTTGTCTGATTGGTCAATCCCTCCATTTTTTTTCACCAAGGGAAGCCAATTTCGGCTAGCCTCCTCTCGCAACAGTGAGTGCAATCTACTGTTTTACCATAACATCTAGAGGGGCGCTGTTTTACTCAAATACTCAATGATGATGGGGAAGAGACGGGCCGGCAGCAACACACAGCAAAGAAGAATTTCCTAAACTAAACAAAGTGTTTTTATTTATTTATTAAAATTATACCTACAATCCGAAAAAACAGGGGAACCCTGGCTTCCCTTGGCCTCCAGGAGAAAACGCCACTGCCCCCTTAGGTCACAGGCTCCTCCAACAGTGCAACACAATAAAACAGATACACAGAAAAAATAGTGCAAGTAAATACAAAAGGAAAAATAGTAAAAAGTGAAATAGTGCAATAAGAGTCTATATACAAGTGATTGGAATATGATATATTTGACAAATCATTTATAAGTAGCAGCCAGATGAATGTTATTATGGATGTTGTTTCAAAGTTCAGGTGTTTAATAGTCTTATGGCCTGCGGGATGAAACTGTCCCTGAATTGGTGGTTTTAGTCCGGATGCTGCAGTACCGCCTGCCAGACGGCAGCAGACAGAACAGTTTGTGGCTGGGGTGATGGGGGTCTTTTATAATCCTGAGGGCTTTCTTTAAGGTTAACCTGGTATATTTACTCCACTACATTTATTTTAGTTACTTTACCGATTTGGATTAATGATGTGAAATGTAAACAACCCTTAAATCAGACTTTAGTTACACCTGAGTAATGCCCCGGCCACACGAGGACGAAAACGGCTAAACGCATAGGATTAACGCAAACGCAATCGCAAAAAAGCTTCCGTCCACACGCAATAGTCATCCGGATAGTGTCTGTCCACACGAGACAGCTCCGTTTAGCTCCAACCGCTGGAGAAGCTGCAGTACATATGCAGGAGCCTGTACGTGGCGCTGTAACTTCCTCCACAAAAGCAGCGAAGAAGCATGGTTGTCATGGTTGCCCTTCTGTTTATTCTCCGCGGTGGGGGCCGAGGGAACCGGGCAGAGTTTTTCGCCAGTCAACGTGTATTAAAGTTTAAATCTTCCGACAAAATTATAAAAGTGCCGGTCAAAGATCTTCTTTGTTATTTATTGAGCTTTAAAACAAATGAATAACGACTCTATATAATATAATAATAAAATACACGGAGCCTCTCTTTTTCCTCCCTCTCTTTGGACAGCGCCAGTGTCTGTTTCATGCAGCAGCTGATCCAGTAATGAGTGACCCGGCCGACAGTAAAAAAATAAACATATTTATAACTAGTTTATGTAGTTTGAGAGGTGTCTCCGTCCTGTCAGATTAGACTTCACTCGCGTTTATGTCCATATCGAGAGAAAGATAAATAATCTGAATTCAGTGTGCAGTTTACTTTGACGCGGGGGTGAGCAGCAGAGGTGGGGAGAGGCGGGGCTATTGCCTCATCATTATCAGAAAATGATCGTATAGGGCGTACACACGGAGCCGTTGGACCCCCCAGAGCGTTGCGTATGCCGTTCTATCCACCTTGGGACCCGTTGTCGTTTCCGCAGTCGTTTAATGCCGTATTCGGTCGTCCTCGTGTGGCCGAACGGTCTATATGACACTAAACAGTAACGCAAACGACCGTTTTCGTCCTCGTGTGGCCGGGGCATAAAATTCAGTGAAGGTGATTGTCAAGTGCCAACAATCAGGCGAGATATTTGGTAGAGGGTGCTTGAGAAGACACACAATGTATCTGCAGATCTCTATAAAGCATATTCATCATTACTCTTGCTTTGTAATGCCTGTTGTAAAATGCCATTATATAATGTGTTTTTACTGTATTTATTCCTAAAAAGTATTTTAATTTGTTTTGTAAAGCACTTTGAATTGTCGCATACAGAAAAGTGCTATATAAATAAACTTGCCTTGCCTTGCCTTGCCTTACTCGTTATTCTATAATCGTTCATCAAAAACTATAATGGCTATTTAGCACATCCCTTTCAAAATATCCTAAGGTTTATTGACATATCATAATCATATATAGGGATGCTCCGATCGCCAATTTTGAGGCCGATCGCCGGAATCAGTATCGGCCGATACCGATCGAGTGGGCGGTTTCTAAATGGTGGATTTAAACGTAATCAACTTAATTATTACATTAAAAAAATGTACATTATTGAAGTTTATATTCACTTTGGATAATAACACGGGAGAAATGAGCGGAAGCGCTCTCTTTTCCTCTCTCCCCCTCCCCCTCTCTCCCTCTCCTGACAGCCTGTCAGTATCACATGCAGCTCACTGATCCAGTAATGAGTGACCTGACAGTGAAGAATAAATATATTTATAACTAGTTTAGCTTGTTCCAGAGGTAGATAAAATAGCTAAGTGTGTTTGGTCTAACTCTTGTGTGTTTCGCTCCGCTCACAGGTCCGGCCGGGCGGAGTTGCAGGATTTCTGCTTCACACACACGTTGCATACCGCTATTTTACTGTCTTTTTCGGACACCTTAAATAATGCCAGACCGGTGAAGCCATTTTGGCGAGCTTGTTTTGCCGCGCACAGAGAAAAGTGTCATGTATTTTACGTCATGCGATCGGCTCTTGTGATCGGCATGTTTAGAGAGCACCGATCGATCGGTAGAGAGTGAGTATCGGCCGATCTCGATCTGTGACCGATCGATCGGAGCATCCCTATATACACAACTACGGTGTAGTTATACAATGATGACAAACTTGGGTCATGGGTTCCTCAACAAGACATCTATCAATATGTGTGTACTTCCATTAAACTGTCATATTCTGCAAATGTATTATTCTATCTACATACATCTTATAAGAGTATAATACATATGTATAATATCGGTTAAAATAAGTGCTTCAACATAGTTAACATTGCAGGAAAGTTGATTGTCAAGTCCCAAAACAAACCATGCAATATATTACACGTTAAGTACTTTGCCAGGGTTAATATTTATCAGATACCCCCAAAACTTTTTGCTTACATGTATTTAAAAGAAGACCTTAACCTAAAGTAGTATTTAATGTTTAAATAAAGCCTAATTAGTTTGTCTGTTTTGAACATCCTCATATTAATATTATCTTTGTACATCCGGCACTAAACTGTTTTATTCTAGATATAATTTACAGTATCTTCTTGATATGTTTTATTCTATATTTCTATCATTGACCTTCTACTTTCCTCCTATTTTGTATGTACTCTTAATGTTTAAATGTTTTCATAAAATATAACACATTCAAAAGTGCTTTACAAAAATGAAAGACATTTTAAAACAGTCATTAAAAAGCATCACAATCTACCTGCATTGCAATTACTCTAAACGTGTAATAACGTGCTTTAACCAGAAGGTGGTTTAGGTTAAAAAGCTGTCAAGTTTACAGTGTTAATACAATCAAATATACTGCTGTTTCCGGTTTGGTTTACGACGGATATATTTTGTTATTGTTTTGATATTTGTAACACAAAAGCGATGGAAAAAACCCACAGCAACACAGAAAAGATGGTCTTAACATGACCCAGCGGTCTAGTAGTTAAAAAACCTGTTAAGCCCGGGGGGCCCCCCAACGTTTTTTTTCGAGACTGTGTCTCAAGGCTTCTTAACATTTATGAAACTATTAATGTGTAGCACCAGATTAACGGGAAGAATCTCAGCTAACTGAAGATATGAACCATCTTTACCAAAACAAAACATAAGTCTCATAAGAAGCGTCTAAATGACCCCTGAGCGAAAAAATGCAAACTGACTTTGGCACAGAACTCAAGATAAAGATGCCCTTATTACTTATCGTAACTGCACATACAATATATCCGATTAAAGCTGAGACTCCACAGATTATATAGGTATAGTATCATCACTGAGTGATCCGAACTCGCGACAGGGAAAACAAACACAGACATCACAAAACGTACCTTTACGGAGCTTTTACGGGAGATCGTCTCACCGTAGCTGTCAATCTGATCAAAAGACGTGTTCAATGGCATTAAAACGAGAGAAAACGCGGCTGAATCGGTTAATCCATAGGTTGATAATGTCTGTCGCTTTGAAAAAATTATTTATAATCCATAATTCCATTTTTAGGTAAAACTCGGAGAAAAAAAGTTAGCTGCTAATGGTAGCCAACAGAGTGTATGCAGCTTCCGGTTTTGGTCACGCGTCACTCTCACTCCTTATATGGTAATGTGTTTGTGTGTGTAGAACTTTCCCTCGATTCCATTGGCTCTAGCGGTTATAAAGAGATTTCATTCGTCAAAATCAACCAAGGGGGGCCAGAGATATGGAAAATCCACCCAAATGACCCCAGAAGTGAGTTTATTTTGCTAAATCTCTCTAAAAAGGTCAAATTTAACTTGTTTTGCATCAATCTCAATACAGGGTACTCATTATATGTTGTATTTTGGATTCCTAAAGCTTGTAGTCTACTAACCCATCATCCAAGGTTAGTTTTCACTAAATAATATTTGGACGGACACTATAATGTACAGTTTTTACTATGTTCAATCTGAATTTTCTTTCAAATAAAAAACATCTATATTGATTTTTATTTTGTCTACATCCAACTCACAGCTTTATCATTACTTTGAGAACAAAGATTATTAATTTAACCCTTTTAGAAGGGAAGATATGGTAATTTGTTCTGGGAATGTCATTTTGAGCCTCAGACCTGAAAAACAGGCTCAGGGTTGAACAGGTTAATAAAAAAACAATAATATCAAAACAAAATATTACTACTAACTTTATTGTGAAATTAAAACAGAACGGTAAAAGAATAGTTTCCGGTCTATTCTGAGGCCCGATCTCTGTAGATAAATAAAGAACTACGATAGATGTGTAATATTTAATGCAGCCGAACCATTTATTACAATGCATTCATGTGATGACTTTCAAAGAGTAAAGCAAGCACTGCTGAATAAAGTATGATTTTATCTTTTACGAAATGTTTTTTTTATATGGAATGCAGTTGGAGGTCAACCAATCACAGAGCTTGAGGACAAATCAAGGGGTTTGTCAAGCAAAGCACATGGTGTAGTTCCAAACGATAGCTGAGGATTCTGGGTAGTGTAGTGTCTTCGGCCATCCTAAACTCCGAAAAAATATTTGTTTCTCTGAATCGAAGGGGAAAATTACAAAAGCATTGTACACAATTTAAACCAATCAATGTTGTGTAATTAACAAGGATAATCTGTTTTTTTTTAGTTGATGAGTAGTGCAGATATCACTGTAAAATCAATCGACAGTAAGGAGAATACTTACTTCCGGGTATAAAATCCTCCGTTATCCAATGGGAATGGAAGCTCACATTGCCTTTAAACGCCGCCGACATGGACCGATGCGGTGCTTCCCTGAGCGTCAAATACCGCCGCCGATGGGAATACATTTCAATCAGTTGAAAGCTCTTTGCGTCCGTTTATGAAGCTGAAGGAGACTCGGCACGTCACAACTGCACGCCATAGGACCCTGACCAAGCATCGCTCCTGGACGTTCACTGAGTGAGACTGTATTGCGCAAACAGACAATCCAAGAAGCAGACAGCTACAAAATATCTAGTGGTAGTATGACAAAATATATGTGTTTTTTTTCCCTTTCCTGCATTCTCGCTGGTCCCCCTGCTGTCTGCCAGGTTTTCTGTTGGCAGAGCCTCCCTATCTCTCAAGGATGATTATGTTGGCAGGTACTGTAGTTATGAGACCAGGTGATTAATCCCCCAGGGGAGGGAAACAACATTAACCTGCCTCTCAGCATTTGCTACCACATCACCTTAGGAAAAACATACCAGTCTGCATATAATCTTATAAAGGTTGAATCGTAAGCACTGTGACATTTCCCACAGAATCCTTGGACTAATTAAAATATCAGCCAAGCATTTTAACTGGAATGCCAGTGATGATCAGACCAGCATGGACGAGTGACAACTCCCATATTCCTCAAAACTTGGGTCATGCAGTTTAATTGAAAATAATTGAACACAAATCCTAAGATAACTCTGTTTTCTTCACCCTCTGCCTCACTCATTACATGGTTTGGAGCTGTCATTGCCTAGAAATAAATAGGATTGACCTGCATCAGGGTTAACTATGTGCTGCTGAACTGCAAGAAGTTGTTTTGATCAGTGTTTCATTTGAACTGGAAGTAACCTTCTGGCTATTAATGATCTCTTCTACCAGTGTAAAGTACCGGGCTATTCCCCTCATGAGACTGTACACACTATCACCGTATCTGATGCTTGAGACAAGTTAAAGAAGGAAACAGATTGTTAAGAACATGTTTCAGATCTCCTCCCAGTAATTGGAGATCACTGACCTGTAAACAAATACTGCCAGGGATAGAAAGGGATCACCAGCCAGTCTGTGTAGGTAGATTATTGGATAACATGCACCATAAGTATGCCTTCCAGCACCTGCAGCACTTTAGACAGGATTGGCTTTTGCAGTGATATCTTCACTTTAGAAAAAGATCACTCGCAGGCATCCTGTGTCCAGTATTATTGAAAAGTCCTTTCCAGAAAGGAGATATTGAACAAAGAAGAAAACAAATCTGTGAAAAAAACTCAGAAAGATCTTCTGTTAATACGGACACATGTGATTGGAAGCTGATTACCAGAATTCATGATAACCTACGGACCTACCTAAGAAAAATATTACAGTACATGTTACTGGGTTACGTAATCAGGAAACAAAAAAAGTTAACTGTATTCCTAACAGTTACATAAAAATAATATGTAATCAGATTACTGGTACATGTTTTTAAATAGGGATAGCAGGATTAAAATGTTTTAATGCATTTTATTATTAAGATGTAATGTCTGAATTTAGCTTTTTGCTTTTCATTTTTTCAGTTAAACTAAAACAGCATTTGTAAACTACACTATTCTGTAAGCCTAGCCTAACATTTAAGAAGACACATTTTCGATCATAAATATATTGGTTTCTTCTTTTCTAAGGTCACATTGTTCTGTTGTCTTACATAACACTTCAGTAAAAAACATCTTATGATTATTCTTCTCACTTTTATGAATTTGCATTGCATTTGATATTGAGGTAATCTAAAAGTAACGTAGAGTAATTAGGTCACATTACTTTTATATTGAAATACTCAGATACTGATTACTGATTTTTACAAGAGAGGAGCCTTGGTGGATGAGGACGAGCTGGTTGGCATTTCAAATATATGTCTGGTAAAAGTCCCTCAGATAATCTCTGACAATGTTTCCCTTAGAAACATTGTTTTACTGGACCGTCCCAAATAAGTCTAAAGGTAAGGGAAAATGAAGAATCAGAATTGAATTTCACCGAACAAGGCCACCTAATTGTAAGCAGCATTGGTACACTCTCTAAAACATTTACAGGTTTGAAAAACGTCCAATTAGATATTCTAAATTCAGAGAAAGTGAACTCACACGTTCCAAAATTAAATGTTGTTCCTGAAGCTGATGAGAGCTGAAATGTATGCAGCTCGAACTAATATTGACAGCCACCTTGTGTTTGGTGTGCGTGTGATATTGCAAGGTTCAGATTTGATTTGGGTGTATGAAAGTATGTGCTGCAAGATTTGTTACTGGCTCTGTTTACAATAGACTTACATTCAGCCAGCCAAACAGGTATATTTATTTATGTTTTCCTTTAAGTTACTATGTTCTCATAGTATATTAATAATATTTTAATTCAACGTCATTTCAAATTAATTGCTGTCTGTCTTCTCCTACCTGTCTTCCTGCACCACCCGGCCTTCTGCCATGGAATCCATCTGTCTTCCTCTCTGTTTGGTGTAGATGGAGCAACATGACAAGGGCACAGGAGCCAATCCATTCCCACCTTGTCATCTGCAGGCGTTTCGATTTGCCACAGCGCTCTTCCATCTCGATTAGGGGTGGCCTGCTGGTGGGAGGCGAGCCTGTGTATATGTTAAGTGCATGTATGTGTGTGTATTAGGGAAGCGGGGACGTGTGTTATAGGGCTGAACTGGCCTGTACTGCAACAACCCCCTCTTCCTCCTCCCTGTCATCCAACTGTCAGAGCCAAAGCCATTGTCATGGTGTGGATTTGAAGAACATCGCCACTTCACCGCCGCAATGACAATTACTGTCCCCTGGAGATAGGAAATGGCAGCTTACAACAGCCAATCTCAGATCTGGACCTTTATGATAATGGTGAAACGGTGTGACTCGTTTTTTTGTTTTTTTTGTAGATGATAGAGACCCGAGAAATGAATGCACACGCACATACCTCATGTGTCAAAATCATCCATCCCCAAAATGATGGATGTGATACTGTTTGTAGGCTTGATCGATACTACATTAGTTGACAATAGCAGCTATTTCCATGAACATGTATGCCCAAATGCTGCTGCCTTTTTAACCCATTTCCCCCTTTATTTATAATGTATTACTCTTCTCCTGTTGAAATCAGACCAACATAAAGTGTTATTTGTGTGTTAAATAGATTTAGAGGCTTCTGTTAATCTTTTGATCACTATTTACATGTTTATTCATATATATATATATATATATATATGATGTCATATTCTGGTAAGTAACCTCTGGCTTATGACTTAAAAGCAACCTTCTTTGTCCGTACTGTAATTATTTTGTCATTCAGTGAAAAAAATATACTTCCCTCATTGGATGTACCAGTTTGCTCCATGTGCGGTATTTATGTGTGAATGAATGGAGTTATGACGTGCATAATTTGCATGCTTTATTTGAATTATTTAAGTTCCTCATTAAC
The DNA here is from genome assembly GCF_902827175.1 of Gymnodraco acuticeps. NCBI lineage: Eukaryota > Metazoa > Chordata > Actinopteri > Perciformes > Bathydraconidae > Gymnodraco > Gymnodraco acuticeps. Next base: position 1,054,643 of record NW_022991091.1, on the reverse strand, counting down.
AAGAAGCTCCAAATCTTTCCGCAGCTGTGTACTCGGAAATTGACAACCTCTAAAATGGCAATTTATGGTGTTTTTACATAGTGGACAGAAGGCCCATAATGGTTACATTAGGATAAGATTCAAATTACGCAATTTCCTATGTAAACACTAGCTAACGTGCACATTCACTAAACATACACACGTTACACACGTTACAATCACCAGAGTAGAGACTCTGTCTGTCGCCCTCCACACACTTTTACCTTAACTGTGTTTTATTAAGGATTAAGTCTATCATAGCTGTTTTTTTACAGGAATGGGCCTGTTTATGAAGCCAATGTTTGATTATTTCATTGTGTTAAATCCCTGTTCCCCCAGCAAACAGGGAGAGACGAGTATTATAGGGGACCAAACACACACACACACACACACACACACACACACACACACACACACACACACACACACACACACACACACACACACACACACACACACACACACACACACACAGGGCTGGCCACCACTGTCTGTTTATCCTGACTAAATGTGTTTGCTCTCCTCTTTACGTGGAAATAAAGCTCACCAGTCCATCCAGGATCTATCATCCCCTAATATACTGTCGCTGTGCTGTCCTTCACAATGCTCTGGCTGTTCCATTTTTTTCACGTTGTTTTTTACACACTTTAATTTGCATAATTCTATTAACAGGAGACTCTTTATTGAATGTGTTCAACTCCGCCCCCACCCAAAAAGTAAATAAGGATACTAAGCATGTGCTCAATACCAAGCATGTATGTTTATGAATACTTTGACTTTTTAAGAATTCCAAAGGATATTTAATCCTTGGAAATTGGTTATAAATATGATTTCAACATTACATAGATAACTGTACCACATTGTGTATAATAATGGGTTTGTAAATCATCTATACAAAATATTTGAATGGCTGTTATAAAGTTGCATCTGATGACTATGCTACCTGGTTGAATGTTAAATAAGACATTATTTAGATAGATAATTATTTCTTACGCAATATAATCAAAATGTTGTTTGTATGACTCTTTCTGCTACGATCCAATATATGATATATCATATGTATTTCATATTACAAAAACAAACAACAATTTCATTTTTATTATACCATTACTAATATATTTTAAATATTATAATCTATAATTGTATGGCTTGTTAACAGACAAATATTTAGAAACTCAAGTAAAATGTACTATCAATTTACCATTTATGACTAATAGTTATATCAAAGTATTACTATATGTTGGAAACTGCAAACAATCTAGTATAGATATTATATTGTTTTGATATTTAAAACATTACCGTGATGGCATACAGTCAACCATTTGGTGCCAATATTTATTTTGGTAGGATAACTGTAGTAACACAAGTCACTTTGTTTTGATTGCACTTTACAGTATAGTGCAATACAAAAAAACCCAGCAACAATTGGGAAAGTAAATGAGTTAATCTGTTATTCTGCTCAATGTGCTGTACCAATAAGCTTGTCTGCAGTGTTGCATAGCAATGCACCCTCCCTTCGTGCCACACAGGCCACAGGATGATATGACAGCCTCATGACACTATGGTGAAATGACCCACGGTTGAAATGCCTGCTTAAAAAAGAGGAGGCGAGTCCAAAGCTAGACACGGTTGATTTTGTGGAGAAGTGGATCTTTATCCTGGCTCTCAGGAGAGGATAAAGGCCTGCTACTTTTTATTCCAGACATCTACCTAAAGCAGGGAAGGATTTAAATAGGAGACAGAAGGGGAAACATTAGTTAGTTGAAGGGGTTGCAAACTAGCAGTCCTTAGGCTTGTATATGGACTATGATAATATTAATAACTTCTTAAAAAAATGTTCTCTCATTCAGAGCCCTCCATATCTGAAGACTAGTGGACCTCTTAAGGCCACATACCCAGGGGTGCACATAACTTGTTTGCCCTGGTTCTCAAAGGAGCACCTGGAGATGTTGCTTGGTGCTCATCCTTAAAATGAAATAAACCGTAACTTTTGAGGGGGTCTTGACTTTATTTGCCAGACACACGGCACTGAACACACATGCAGAGGTGAACACAGAACACACATGCAGAGGTGAACACAGAACACACATGCAGAGGTGAACACAAGACAACATTAGCACGACCAGTAATCCTACAAGCTGTCATCACTACCCTCCTGACTGTTCTCCTCACTGTCTTCCTCTCTGTCAGACATGGTAGCTGATGATGTAGGCCTACTACTTTCTCTCTGGTTGAGTCTGCGATTAGATGCTTGCATCCACAACAGTGGTGGTGCTAGGGGGTGGCTACTTGGGCTCAAGCCCCGGATGTTTTCTGAAAAGCCCCGGATGTTTCACTTAAAAAAAAAAAAAAAAATGTAATTAAAAAAATTTTTTTGGAAAACGTCTCGGGAGTAATGTGCAGTACCGGAGTCCACCAGAGAGGCAGCCACTGTGGGACATTCACCTGCGTACTGCGTAGCCTGCCCTGAAGAAGAAGTGATCCTTCCTAGTGCCTGACGAGTTTTAAGCTAATAGCATATACAGTTATGGATATTAGAAAGTTATTGTCATCGAAGCAGGCCACAAGCTGCAGCAGCAGCAGTATCAGCAGCTGACAACAATGTCATCACCAGCAGTCAAGAAATGGATGATGTTTCAGGTTTGTTAATCTAATGGTGATATCTGCACTCTGGCTGACTTAGTAAGAAGTGAAAAAGAGTGATGTAACGTTAATGTTATAGCTAGTAAACATGGAGTAACCACACTAAGTATACCCTTATATGTTAGTATGTATACAGAACATGATTAAAAATGATCCTAAGATGTAACGTTAACCCTTCATAACTCAGTCTACTTTTAAGACACTAAAATAACGTATTCCAATTTTTATTTTGTTTTCACGCGTGGAATTATACCGGCTCTCGTTTCAGTACACATAACAACAGAACTGACAGGCAACCCTCTGAATCAGACTCCGATTGGCTGTGACTGCATCCACTCAGAGTGTCCGATTCAGAAACGTGACTCTTACGACCCGTCCACACAGCGGCATGCGTTGAAGCTTCCAACACTTCTGCCCATTCACTTTGAATGGGGTGACGTCACTTTTAGCCGAACTGCATCGTGGGAAGCGAAGCACGGAGCGTTGCTGGCGTGGCTCGCTGCAAAAGTTGAGCAATGCTCAAATTTTGACGCCTCGGCAGAAGCGTCAGCCAATCGAATCATATGCCAGTACAAGCTCTAGCCAATCAAACCGCTGCTTGTGTGTCAGGGGCGGGAGATTCATGTGATTGGTTGTTGGTCGAGTGTCAGACACGCCCGCCGGCAAGCGTCAACGCACGCCGCTGTGTGGACGGGCCGTTACACTCTTTACGTCACAAACAAAGATGGTGGATGAGAATAGATCTATAAAACGATAAGCAATGCGCCAGAATCAAGGTGAGACTATCCGCATCCTTTAAAACTCTACGCACATTCGTTTCACCTTAATAAGTAAACGACTATTTGAGTGAGTTAAGGTACCAGATTGATGCTTTCAACTTCGTTATTTAAAAAAAAATCTTCCCGGGGGAACATGCCCCCGGACCCCCCGAGAGGAGGCGACGACCCCCCCTAAAGGATGTTCGGTCCACCCCCCATTTATAAAAAATAGCACTGTACCCCTGCACACCCCCCCCAACCCAACGACTCCTGGGCTAAGCCCCGGATCTCCTACAATCCTAAATCCGCCTCTGATCCACAAGTCAACAGCTGGGTTTGGGTCGAAAGTCTCTGTTGTCATCTTAGACAAGTGGATGTAATCAAATAAGTATGTGAACATACCCAATAACCTACCATAGCCAATAACAAATGAATTTATTCATGCATTTTTTTTTTTATCTCTCCAGTTTTAAAGGATATTTTTGGTTACTGTCCTATAGTATACATTGGAATGATTTCAAACATGTTTATCCCAATAATTATAAAGGAGTTCCTTGGAAATATGTGTTTACATAAATTGTGACCAAACTGTTTGAACTTAGACTAAAGTGAACTATCTAAACACTCATAGTCCTTTACCTCACTGAGCTGTAGTTATCAGCCTCTCAGTCTCACTGGAGAGGACTCTCCCTCCACATTATTGTAGAAACATCTTCTTCTTACATCCGTTAGAGCAGCTAGCACCAGATTCTAATAACAACAGTGCCGGTACCGGGCGGTGCGCCCTTCTCTCTCCGTGACCACACAGCGGCGTGCGTTGAAGCTTACAATGCTTCTGCCCATTCACTTTGAATGGGGTGACGTCACTTTTAGCCGAACTGCATTTTGGGAAGCGACGTGGAACGTTGCTGGCGTTGCTCGCTTCAAAAGTTGAGCAATGTTCAACTTTTGGCGCCTCGGCAGAAGCGTCAGCCAATGAAATCCCGTTTATGCAAATCTGCCAGTACAAGCGCAAGCCAATCAAACCGCGTGTATGCTGGGAGAGACCAGAGCCCTAGAGATACTATCTCTCTAGGGCTCTGGGAGAGACTACGCAGGTCATTTCCTCATATTCCAAAAAATGGAGGGAAAATTCATTATAGCGGTAGTGAATCACCCGGTGCTGTATGATCAGTCTCTGTTCATCTACCGGGATACAAACCGGAGGAGCGAGGCATGGAGAGAGGTGGCAGAGACAGTGGGTGAAACTGGTAGGTTTTCGCCTGTTTGGGGATTTTATATCCAGTTTACTTCGTTTTAACATTGCTATTGCTTTGTATGTCAGGGGCGGGAGATTCATGTGATTGGTTGTTGGTCGCGTTGCTCGCAAAAAATCCCCAAGCTTCAGACACGCCCACCGCCAAGCGTCAACGCATGCTGCTGTGTGGACTCACGGCCCGTCACTACAGGCATCGAAAGAGCTTGAAGCTGGGCGTGTCTGAAGCTTGGCGATTTTTTGCGAGCAACGCGACCAACAACCAATCACATGAATCTCCCGCCCCCGACATACAAAGCAACAGCAATGTTAAAACGAAGTAAACTGGATATAAACTCCCCAAACAGGCGAAAACCTACCAGTTTCACCCACTGTCTCTGCCACCTCCCTCCATGCCTGGTTCCTCCGGTTTGTATCCCGGTAAATAGTTCTGGTCGGAAAGAACCGGGTGATTTGCTACCGTAATTTCTCGTTTTGGCATATGAGGAAATGAACTGCGGTCCGGCTCTCCCAGTTTGCACGCGGTTTGATTGGCTAGCGCTTGTACTGGCGGGAATTGCAAAAACGGGATTTGATTGGCTGACGCCAGCTTCGAGCAAGCATCGTGCCTCAAAAGTTGAACATTGTTCAACTTTTGATGCCGATAGACGCTCGCGATGCTTGCAACGCCTTGCCATGCTACCCACAATGCAGTTCGGCGAAGTTTGAAAATATCCTACGTCACCCCATTCAAATGAATGGGCGAAGCGTTGAAAGCATTTTTTGACGCCTGTAGTGTAGACGGGCCGTCACTCGCATTTTGGCTGTGAGCTGCGGGCGCCAGATAAGCCAACATCCCCCATTTTCATCACTTACAGCGCCCATCGTACAGGGCAAATGAAACGTGTAACCGGGGTGAAAAGAGTGTTACATTTACTTAATTATGAGTATTGTTACATCAAGGCCGAAAATTAGGATGAGCCCCAACGGTCAAAAATGTTTTTTTCCCTCCCAGAACTGCCAGCGCAGCGCCTCCCCAGATCTGGCGCCCTAGACGAACATCTATAACGCCAGTGCTACGGGCCGACCCTGAGTTCATATGCAACTCGCAAATAAATAAATCTCTAAATGAATCTCTCTCTCTCTCTCTCTCTCTCTCTCTCTCTCTCTCTCTCTCTCTCTCTCTCTCTCTCTCTCTCTCTCTCTCTCTCTCTCTCTCGTATGCGCACCTGCACACCAGTTATGTGCAGCCTTGCACATACCGTACAACTGCATGTATCCCGGTATTCACATCCCCAAACAGTGTAGTGATTATCGTAGAGTTTACATTTATGAAAGTCATGTTAAACTAAATTAAATCAAAACAAAAATGCAACAAAAATATTTGGTTATGTTCATTATAACATCAAATGTTGCTTATAATTGTTATGTGTCTTATGTTACGTGAGCTAAACAAGGTCAGTGTTGACAGAAAGTGTTTTTTTACCGTTCTGCCGCCCTGACCTCATCCCTTCAGGTACTTTTGCAGATTTGAATATTTTTTCTTTGGAGAAAATATATTTCCCTCAAAGCCTAATTTTAGTTGTTAAGTAATGGAATTGTTTGGAGATTTGGAAATGTTACAGTTTCCTTACTTACTACTACGGCTTGCTGGAAGAAGACACCTCTATCTTCTTCTGCCCTGGTCTGGCCTGTCAGAGTAAGTATACTGTGGTTGAACAGCCTGACACTTGTAGCGCTTGTGTAGCACCAGGGGTTTTGGCAGGGTTAGCAATTAATGTCTACACTTCTTAACAGTAAATTAAAACTTAAATTAACCTACAGTGGCCTGTAGGAACATTTAATATCCAGATCTCTGATTTCCACATTTAAGTAGGCAAGGTCACCGACCTCAGCATCAATCTTTGTGATTGGCCTAATGAAGATGGCTTTGACCTCATTATCCTTGCACATCTGACCGTCTCTTTCCTCACTCGTTTATTTCCCCATTACTGCTCTCTCTCTTTCTTTCTCCCATGTGTTAGACCTGAACATTAGGCTGATACTGGAAACCATTTTTAAAAGTAGTAATTCATGTCATCTTAACACTGACAAAAAGTCTACTAGGGTCTACACTTGGACTTCTATGCCATTGGAGGTCTTTTTTTAATTGTCACCTGAAAATGGTCAACTTCAAACATACTGAACAGTCTGAGAGTATCACTATGTCCATATCAGTATTGGCCTCCAATGCCTTATCAGTTTTATCTTACACTTTTGTTCTCCCTCAGAGGGAAAACACTGAATATTTTATCTGGCAGTGTTTAAAAAGCTCTCTCTTTGTTGTGGCAAGAGAGGCTGCTGTGGAATTGTTGTCTTACGACTCTTTATTTCTCTCTTTCTCTTCACACGTAACCATTTTAAAATAATTATAGGGCTCCTTGATTGTATAGCAAGTTGACATTTTCTGTGTGATGTAATAATTAATTAATACTTTGTTCAGGGAATGATATAAAATCAAGAGTTTGCACTCTCTTGTTAGCTCTTGAGCCCTTGGCTTGTGCCATCCGGGAAAATCCAGGAATTATGGGTATCTCATTGTGCGGACACCAGTTCAAAATAAATGTATATGCTGATGATATCCTTTTAACATTAGTTGACCCACTAAACTCTATACCTAAGGTGCTAGAGGTTATTAGAGAATTTAGCTTATTTTCCAGGATGTAAAATAAATTGGAGTAAAAGTGAAGCCATGCCATTAAACTGGCAGACTCACTCTAATCACTTGTTTGGAAAGCTGATGGATTGAGATACTTGGGCATAAACATCAGATCACCAATTAACAAGATTTTCGGTCCAGTTTAAATTAATGGTCCAGGCTTACTTAGAACTATTAAAGATGACTTGAAAAGATGGACTTCTTTACCCCTATCGCTGTGGGGAAGGGCGGATGTGTTAAAAATGAATGTCCTACCAAGATTGACCTATATAATATCCTCAATTCCCCTTTAAATCCCACAATATTGGTTTAAAGAAATAAACACTATATTCTCTCAATTCATATATTCATATTCATATTGAAGGATAAAAAACCACGAATCAACCATAAAATAGTTGTCTATGCCGAGGAGAACAGGTGGACTGGGGGTATCCAATTTATACTTATTGTTAGGGAAATAATTGTCCTAGACTCCTAGATATGACGTGCATGACCAACCCTGACGTCTGTTTCAGCCATAATGTTATTGTTCCCATTCTGTGACCGGTCAACACTAGGTCACATATGGTCTGTTGTTGTGCGTGCACTGGGACACTTCCTTCTTTGTTGTTTGTGGACTCCAAGGTATGACATCTTCAAGGCCATAAATGACAGACGCAAGTCACTCAGTGTGCCCAACTGGTTAAACTATCTTATCAAAATATGTTGATTACTCTCTGTGAAACCAGTTAAATGGGCTAACGAGAGAGAGGCTCTCCAGAATTGACGTGGCAACTCTACCGTGAAGTCAGAACCTCTGGCTCTTGGACTTGTGATGTGAATCCTCCGGCCGTAACTCCAAATAAACCATTAGTGTTTGACATCAAAGCTACTGCTCCTACCGTGTCTCCTTCCTGAGTCGGTGACTCCCACTGCATAGCTACACAGAAGTTTCCTCTACAAATTGGCGTTGTCGGCAGGATGCCAACAGATCTTCAGATTCTGGTAAGTGTGATTTTCAAATCTACATTTGGACATTGCCTTACCAGAATCTGTGATTGACGGTATCCTAAAATTACCTGTGAAACTTAGCAGCTGCGTTTCGTTTTGGTTAATGAACATTTGGGGATAATAAACCCAGGGAATCAGTGTCTGGGGACTCAGTCCTGGCTGATTTCCTCTGTGTGTGCTGCTCGGGACGGAAGTGCCATACAGGCATACACAGCTCATGTTTAGAGATACCTTAAAGGAAGGCATCAGTGAAGTGGAGCTTCTGTGTGAATTGAAAGCAATGTCAAAGATTTGTATTGGACAAATCGCCGGATTCTGAGGATTTTAGCAGCCAAACACAGCAGTTGAAAATAAGCAGCCAGAGATACCATACTGTTATCACCTCTCTGTAAAAACGGCTCCGGCTGCAGCCTTGGGAGTGTGTGTAAAACCTCCCCGTGTGTGTGGGGCTGGAGCAGTGCAGGCTGAGAGGGAGAAAGTCACAGCTTATTGCCTATAGGCTTTAACTCACAACACCGCCGTCTCTATTGCAACGGGACGGTCTAAAAGCACACGTTGTTTAGGACCGCTTTCTCATGGTTAGACGGGCCAGCACGAGGTGCGTGCATCGCCAGATGCGCCACAGTTCCCTAGACATTGAGGAGCAGGTGGCGGTCAGGAGTGCATACATAAAATTATAGACTAATTGATCAGAGGTGTGTAGTGGCAAGCAAGCATAGGCAAACTGTGTTTCACCTTGAGGTGAACTCGATAGCAAGTATATATATAGGCTGGTCGTACGGACTACAGTCAACTGAGCTGTTGTTTGGAGAGAAAGGGCAGGGAAAAAGTCTGTGGGCTCCGATCGGGGGGGCACAGCGCCACTAGAAACAAATAGCCTAGTGGTTGTCGCAAGAGGATAAGCTAGTTATCGCTCTTGGACGGCTTTCAGGTACCGATAAATCACTTGTATACAAGGGTGAGGCGTGAGAAGACGCCCCACTGGAGATAATTCCCCACCCCATAAGATCTCTTAAATCCGGACTAAATTGAGCTGGATGAGCTTTGCTGTCGCGCTGATGTTTATTACGAGTTCATGTTTTGTATGTTTGATTGTTTGTATGGGGGTCTATATTGGTTTGTCCCGCCGTCTTGTGTATGTTTTGTAACAACTAATAATTAATCAGTCCATAGACAGGGTAAAATGAACTAAACTTTAGTTATCTCACCAAAAGTAAATGACCTGAGAAAAATAAATAATATAAAGATGTAAAGCAAAATTCTGGTCGTATAAATGTGCTGCCAAATGAAAATAAATAGCAAAAGAGTGTTTTTATGTCCTGCCTCTGAGTGTGCAGGGGAAAATGTAAACAAGAAGCCCACTGTTCAGGGTGAGCGCTAGGTGTAAGAAGAAAATAAGATTATATTGCTTTAAGAATCCATTCTTAAATGGTATTGCTGGTATGTTAAGATATCTTTGTGACCTTGTATAAACCCTATGCCCGTCCTGCGCCCCGAAACCCTCAGAGACCTGCCTGAGGAGATCAGAGTTGCAAAATCTGTTTTTGTAGGTCAATGTTGTATTATTTGTTTCATTTATTCTTAATCTATGTATTGTATAGTAATAATGAATAAAAACGTAATGTATTGAACACATTCCGAAACAAAGCAGATAAGCAGAACTAGACTCAGACATAATACTAATTGTTGTTGAAACCTTTTGCGCTGTTGCAGCAAAATGGAAACTGTGTTGATTGTCTATTCCAACTGGCCACTGGAATCAGAGAATTAATATAAGTTGAAGTTCAATTACAGTTTTAGTTTAACATTCTTTATTAAACTGCTTCAAATTATTTCCCGTATCAACCAATTGGTCTCTATAGACATTACTAAAATTAAAATAGTTGTTAAACTACTGACAAGTTTTCTGAAACCGAGCTTATGAACAACAGAGTAAAGGTCGCTGGTTAAGCCAGGATCAATATATTTGTTGAAGTTTTTATTGTGTGCATAATAAATGTGTTAAATTAATTGAGCAATTCTTTAAAAGTATAATGTTGCAATCTCTTTAAAATAAGTAATTACAGTTAAAAAATAGATGTTGTTTTCCAAGGGCCTCTCAATCACAGGCCCACACTTTGAATCATAACACTTCCAAGTCCTACAGAGACTCAGTATCATTTTGTGTTGCAAGCCAAATCCAGGGGTTCTACTCGAGCCCAATTTTAAATACCATAAAGAAAAGTATTGAACCCAGCTCGAGCTAAATGTGAAATGTATTTAATTAATGTGCAAGTGTTTTGATTTATTTAAAATGTTCCAGTCTAGCTTCCTTCGAGTTTAGTGTAAACAACAGATTGGTTCTCATAACATTCTCACTGCTGTGCTGTCCCAAATGTTTTAAACCTTGGGCAGACACACACACACACACACACACACACACACACACACACACACACACACACACACACACACACACACACACACACACACACACACACACACACACACACACACACACATACACACACCCGCACACACACACACACACTGGATAAGTATTCACCTTATCCAAATTGTAAATTGTTGCCTTCTTTAAAGTTTTTAGTAATTCAAGATTAATTATTAAATTAAATGTGGTACATAACATAGAATAAATAAAATAACTTTGACTTGATAATTTCGTTCACAACATTAGACCTGTCCTCTAATCTATACTAGAATAAGATAAGTGTGCATGTTTGGGTGTTTTAACACTCCTGTAATGTACCTAATCTTGTTATCCTTTTCATTACAGAGCTGGGAAAATGGTGTATTGCTTAGATTCTGATCCGTGCAAGTCCAATTTTAACTGACTTTAGTTCTAATGTCAATGTTAATTTGATTTCAACCCATAAGTCATTATTTAGATTAACTGAACATTTCACATGATGGATTAGTGTTCCACATTTTGTTCCACTCATTCGTTGTGCAATTAAGCCAATGGTAAAGAGAGACATTGATGACCTTGTGTCCCTTTTGTTGGTACGTGGTTACATTTTGTCTGTGGCCTTGGACGGCTTCACTAAGAGTCACCCGGCCAGTTTTACTCTGCTACAGTCCGGCTGGGTGCAGTCACAGAGATGCTATGGCTGCTCTACATGAAATGACATTAATGGTCTGGTCCGAGAATGGACACCATTTCCTGCTCCCAGAGAGAATGACGCTCCTCAAACTGAACATTACAGCCGTTGACACTGTCTCACGTGGATCTGCTCCCCCCCACCGAGCCATGAACTGAAAGCTTGACATCTGCTTTCATCTGCACTTGGAAGCCTCCCTGTCACACCAGCACCAACCCTTGGGTCAGTCAGATGAGACTAACGGCTTCACTTAGGGCATTTGGTTCAGAAATATGACTCTCGTTACCACAGAGTGGGTTGTTTGTTTTTTAAGGCTATTCATACTGCTATGCAGAGGATGCCTGTAGGTTTGCAAGCTGTTAAAAGCCCCTACTATTTTTAAAATAGGCCTAATGTCAGTGGCCTCTTAGTTCTACATGTATTCACATTATATGGACAATGTTTCCACCTGGTAAAACTAGAGGCTGCATGGTACTCAGGCTACAATACGACCATTCTGTTCTGCTCTAACGATTCAATTGATAGATTTTACATCAAAACAATTATCTTTGATTGTTTCCAATGATAACGTCACTTTAAGTGGAGGAATGCAAACCTGTTTTCAAATGTAAGGTTTTGAATTTGTTTGACGTTTCTCAGTAGTGACACCCTCAGACACCCAATTCCATTCATGCTATGCCTTCAGTAGTAACTCAAGGGGGGGGATGAAGCTTTTCTTCTCAAATCAGATATGCTTTGTTTTTCAACAAAGGTATACATTTCCTGCATAATATGTTTCTCACAATTGCAATTGCACACAGGTGATACTGAGTCTTCTCGAGTAATAGATTATAGATTACACCATGCTTAAATAGACTCCTAAGTTATTATTTCATATGAGACATATGTAAGAAAGGGGAGGGAAGAGTCAATTATATTGAGTAATTGATTTTATATTGGAACATTTATTTCTCAAACCTGTTTTATGGAAGAGGAAAAATATTTCTGATAAACTAATCTTTTATCAAACGGTAAATGGTGAATTAATATAACATTTAGAATCATTGAGAGGGGGTGATATCCACAGGGGAGCTCACCTTTGAATTACAATAACATTTATCTACTTTGGACTGATGAGTATATGATTCTTGCATGTTAAATGACTAACACAAACCTTACATGTATGCATGTTGTTGAGATCTCTATATGAAGTGAATACTTAAAACGAAAGTTAATTATAAATCATATATGATCAATCATATTCTTGTATAAACCCATAATGAGAATGCTTCTTGATGGTTTTGGAATATGTATGTATGCTTACAATTGTATCTGTTGCTATTTGATAACTTTGCGTTTTGAAAAGAGGGTGTTGAGAGTTTTCATAGTATGTTTAATACTTAAAACGAAAGTTAGTTATAATCAAATATAATCAATTATATTCTTGTATAACCCACAATGAAAATGCTTCATATTTTAGGTTTTTCTATAGTTACAGTATAAACAAAACCAAGTGGTTTGTTAAGTTGAGTGTAAGGCCTATAAGAATTATGGGTGTCTGATAAGAGAGTAGGCTGTTTTTTCCCTCTCCTCTGACAGCAGTTCACAGGGAGGGGGGCTCCTTACTGAAGGAGAAAAACATGTCGGGTCATGTCCAGCCCTGTACATTAGAGGCCATGCCCAGTTTCCCACAAATTGGGTGTGGAGGAGGTGTTTGTTTTTTAGGGTTTCGATCCGGTTTTTTGAGCATAAAGAGACTGGTTTTTTGAGAGAGCGCCAGAGAGAGGGGGGTTTCCCCTGGTAGACTCTCTCCCGGTAGGCTTTGTCCTTCAGAGCTGGGTTAATAGCTCTCGGTAAGGTCCTCTCACACGTGGTAAATATCTCTCGAATTTCTTGGTTGTTGGCTGAGTGGAATGATTTGATGAGAGATGTGTTTGTGAATATTATAACCCGCCACCTGTGAGGATCTTCCTCCGAATTACTGCGGACAGGAATGGGTTTTTGAATGTTAATCCGCCGTCTGTGTCGGAAAAAGTGTATGAATATTATAACCCGCCACCTGTGAGGATCTTCCTCCGAATTAATTGCGGATAGGAACGGGTTTTTGAATGTTATACCCGCCGGTATGAAACTGATGTGAATTGATTTGGTGAATGAAAAGTTGAATGCGCTTTTTATTGTCACCGGTCTTTTTATGAGGAAATACCTCTAAATTATATCGGGAGATTTTAAAATGTCACAACTGAATTGGGCAGTTGAAATTAAACATTTTGGTAATAAATGTAAGACTGTGAATTAAAGTTTCATATTTGAACATGATCACAGCACCATTTTTTTTAGTATGATTATAATGTTGTAAAGAGAGAAGGTAAAAACCCTGTATTAGTTTGGACCTATTTTTCTTCAAATAAACTGATCCCACCTTTTTGGACTGGGATAACTTAAAAGACAACCTGTGCTCTCCTCTCCTGCTTAAAAGGTAAGACTGCACCCTGCCACTCACACTTAGGTAGGAGCACACTCCATTTACTGATATCAAAATCCTTCGGGATCCCTTAAACAGATTAAAAAAGAGTTGTCTGAATTGAAACAGCAGTTCAATGTTTGGTGAGATGGGGTGAGATCTTGCTGACGTTGGTGGATCTGAGCCAAGCAGCAAACTTACATAGACTCAATAACTTCGGTCAGGTCAATTAGTAGGTCAGAGTAATTTACCGGAATAAATTATCAGGACCTCGCCGACTCTAAACAATGTGCATGTGTCAGGAAGGCTCCCAAATAATTCTGAGGGGCCTATCCTATTTTTGTATTTAAATGATAATGTGCTAATCCATTACTTTGAGTTGTCTTCACTCAGGAAAACATCCCTATCAAGTGTTACCCCAATAACTAGGACAGCTCTGAAGGCCAAGGGTCAGAGAGATAGAGTCACACTCTCCGGCTGCAGAGGGCACCCCCAGCAACGGGCAGGGAGGCACGAGGTCGTTCGAGATGAGAGGATTCTAATCTTCAACTATCTGAGGAGATGGGATGCTTCTTCACCATTCTGCTCGGTGGGCTCAGGCAGACAACCCTGCGGGACGAGCGAGGACTTCAGAGGCTTCATACAAGGTTCCTTGTTTCTTGGGGGGGCAGATATCTTCCTAACCTCTCCCATCACGGGGGGAGACCTGGATGCGCCACTTGGAATACGCAGTTTTGTCTGGCACTGCTCTCAAGCAGATAGCAAAAGGAATGCAGACGGATGAGCCTCCGTTTCACTGGGGGGGATCATACAGTGCTCACTGAATGAGCTACAAAAGCAGAGCAATTGGGGGGTTGAAATATGGCGCTCTGATGACGAAGAGTTTGAGCCAATCAGCACCTCAGTGCTAATCTACAGTATCAGGATGCCTTTACACACCAGACACTCTTTGTCATAAAAAGAGGAGGAGAACGAGTCAGAAAGACTGAAGGACATGTTCTTCCAGCTCTCGTACAAAGAGGAACTTTGAATTGATTTTATATCTTGGATGTTTACAGATGTACAATTAATGACTGTCTTTATATTTCCAATGACCAGACATGTGTTGAATAGTGGTGATTAATATATTTTTGCCGGATCAGAGTACACTTTTACACGAAACAAAATTAATTCAGATTATAAAGTATTGAATCATAAGATATTTCTACTATTATCACAGATAATGTTAATATCCTTAATCGTCCAGCAATCAGGCTTAACAACACTACTCTTTAATGTATTATCCATGCACAGAAAGACCTACAATGATGTTTCAAGTACTGGATTAATTTCAGTTTTGGCCCAAAACTAATATTTATAATATTTCATATAACAATTATGTAGCATATTTGATCCTCAAATTAGAGAAGTATAAATTAAAGAAATTGATATTCTATATTCAACATTAGATAAACACAGAAGAATCATTTCCAAGTACCATAAGTAGATGCTCAGGTAAGTATGGCTAATAGGAATAATTGATAGACTTAATTTGGTACAGATCAGTGGTAGCATTTACAAATGTAATAATTCAAGTTTTAAGAATGTTTAATCCTTCCTTTCCAGGTTTTTACAAAAGTCTTTGAATATTTGCCTAACTTTTCCTTTTCAGATTTTGAACAATGTACTTGACTAAAATGAATGTATTGATTTGACTAAGTGCCTTACTCTTGACTAAAGCGTATTTAAGTAGACGTAAAAGTAATCCTAAAATTGAGGACACTGCAATTTTGCAGATTACAGATTGATCAAATCACCATTGTGAATTCTATACTCTGACAGTGAATTTTTAGCTGGATCTCTTACGATCCTAAGTTTTAAAATGCTTTTGACTAGTGATTGCCTTGAAGTAAATCTTTAAAGCGGCAAGCTGGTTTTGATTTTATAGTTTGATGAGTGAAATTAACTAATGGTAAATGATAAAATATATTAGTTTAAAACAAATATTTTAGCTATTTATGCACCTGTGTTTTATGTGTGTTCATTATTGTGCTTTTGACGAAAGATGACCAAACACTGATGAGAGATGATTTTTCCTATTATGATTGGCTGTATCAATCATTGTGATTGAATGTTTCAATCTTATTCTACTTTGTGATGTAATTAATGTAAGGTGAGACCACACTCAAATCTAGAGATGCCTATTGATTTAAGTATTGACCAAATTATTATTAGACTAATGTTTTAGGTTATCATAAATGATAAAAAGAGAAGACTGTTAGGGAAATAATTGTCCTAGACTCCTAGATATGACGTACATGACCAACCCTGACGTCTGTTTATCTCCTTTAAGGACATAGGCTGCTTCAGCCATAATGTTATTGTTCCCATTCTGTGACCGGTCAACACTAGGTCACAGATGGTCTGTTGTTGTGGGTGCACTGGGACACTTCCTTCTTTGTTGTTTGTGGACTCCAAGGTATGACATCTTCGAGGCCATAAATGACAGACGCAAGTCACTCAGTGTGCCCAACTGGTTAAACTATCTTATCAAAATATGTTGATTACTCTCTGTGAAACCAGTTAAATGGGCTAACGAGAGAGAGGCTCTCCAGAATTGACGTGGCAACTCTACCGTGAAGTCAGAACCTCTGGCTCTTGGACTTGTGATGTGAATCCTCCGGCCGTAACTCCAAATAAACCATCAGTGTTTGACATCAAAGCTACTGCTCCTACCGTGTCTCCTTCCTGAGTCGGTGACTCCCACTGCATAGCTCCACAGAAGTTTCCTCGACACTTATATTACCTCTCATATAATGCCAGATTCCCCATGGGGTTATGGAGTGACACTGAAAAAAAGCTAACTGGGATTGGCTGGAAGGACAAATAATTACAGAAAACAATAAATCAATATCTTTAAATTAATTATTGTACTGCCCCAAATCCAATCTGAATAATCCATTAATTCAATTTTCTATCAGTGTGGTTACATTTGTACAAAGGAGGCTAGGCATCACTAGTATTTCCCTTCCTTCATGCCCATTATGAAAAACCCACTATTCACAGCGGGCGGTAACCCATTGAATACTATACATATGCAAGTACATGAATACTATACATATGCAAGCACATGACATACAGTTTGGGCAAATAGTAAAAAAAAATATCATAATTCCATTCACAGTGTTGATGGAAACATTTTAATCTGAATAAATCCCTCTTCTCCTCCTATTTGCAATTACAATCAAATATTAAAAACTTAACATCAAAAGGTAGAAAGATAGGTTGTCATGAACACCTTGATATGAACCTAAAAAGACTTGCAAACGAGAAAGGAATGATTTCAGGTATATATAAACTTCTCCTCACCTCCACCGCTGATACTAATCTGCAGACACAGAAAAGATGGGAGCAGGATTTAGGCATCACCCGTACCCCAGTTGAGTGGGACAGAATCTGGAAATCAATTTCCAAGTGTTTCCGGTTTAGAGTAATACAGTTAAAAATCCTTCAGAGAGCTACATCACACCCTGTAGAATCAAAAAGATGGATCAAACACTCTCGGGCCTATGCTGGCATGGTTGTGCGGAAGTGGGTACCCTTTTACATTGTCTTTGGACTTGTCTGCTGTAAAATCTCTTTGGGACGTAGTACACTCTCTGAGATCCTGCTTGCTGGAATCCCCGCTCAATGTCATAAAATCAAAATTTGCAAGTAAACTCATAGCCCTAGCATGCCTTTCAACTAAACGCCTCGTTCCTTATGAATTGGAAAGTCAGAAAGCCCAACTGCTTCAATTTAAATAGATGGCTGGAGGACTTCCTAAACATCTTAAGTATGGATGAAGCTGCTTTCTCCCTGTTATATTCGGTTAAGCCAGACAACAGGCTTTGGGATAAGATAAAGGCTTTCCTGGACTCAAACCATCTCGGCTGCTAACCATAAATATGATAATTATAATAATATTAATAATTACAAATAAATAAAGAGAAATAAGCTACAGTATGAAGAAACTGAAAAATAATGGTTATAATAACGAAATTAGTGAAATTAAATGGGAAATGGATGAATAGGTGAATTAATCAGAAAAGGAATACATGTATATTTCTTTATTAAACTATTAATTTAATTATGTATCTATATAATGAGGAAACAATTAAGTATATCTATATTGTGAAGCAAATCATAAATAAATACAACGCCATATGCATACATAACATGTAACTGACACTGTAATCCCCCTACCCCCCCACCCTACATGTTATTGTCCTGTCCTGTTTGTGATGTTTATGAGCCATGTCCTTGTCCTTATGTTTTTGTCTTTGAAAATGTCTAAAAAAATATAAATGTTAAAAAAAGAGTTTACACTCATATATGTATTTGTGTGATTAATTGAACATATGTTACAGAATGGGGAAAATATTAGCAAACTTTAACATAATAAAAAATGCATCAGAATTTTTGCATTTATTTGAAATGTTGTTTTGATAAATGTAAGCCTCACTCTCCTTTAGGGCCTGGTTGTGTTTACTCCTTTTCTCCATAAAGAGCTCTCGAGTTGTCAAATGCCGCACTGTACTTACAAGCTACAAACAAAAGTTACTTATTGTAACCCTAGTTCTAGACACACAGGCAGAGCCCCCTACCAAGGGGCTCTGTCTCTCCTATGCTGCTCGCTGAAGAGAGTGTGCTGCATCAACTTAAACTGTGACATGAAAAATCCCCTTGTACACCAAAACGAGAGAATAAAGCCCATTGCACAGTATCTTTCCGCCTGTGGTTTTATCAAAGAATGTCTAAATTGCACAGATAGAGTAGAACAATTGAGAAATCATGAAATGAGAGCAAATCCCATTGAACCTGTTCTCCTTAATCAGTGATACTGATGACTGACCAACCATAGGAAACAGACTTACACACAATTAGCTTGCTCCCGCCATGCTGAATATTGACACTAGGAAAACCCATTTTGCTTTGTTGTCATAATATCTTGCCATAGGGGATAGATGACTCACAGTTTACACACCGCCGCAGCATTATTACAGACAGGTAACATCTGGTGCAACAGAGATAAAAACTCAGCATTCTGCATAGTCATCAAATGGTTAATGTGTTTTTTTATTTCTCACTGAAGCAACACACAACCACCAACTTGAGAGTATTTGAAACTAGTGATATTGCTGTTGCCAATTTTTGTTGATTACAAACTTTATTTAGAGGATTAAAATGTTCTAGCAATATGGACCCATGAAACCGGGAACCCAATAATACCTTTCGCAGAGACTTTTTTTGTGTATTCTCCCACACATCCTTGGCCATCACACTAACATCATGACTGCTACATTTGAAGGGGTTGGAGTGTGACAGATATTCTGCTACCAGCCTGCAAAGTTCCAAGTAACGAAGACTGAACTCTTGCCCCTGTCGAACTCTTCTCATCCTACAAACTTGTCTCCCCTCTCTCCCTCTGATGGCTTACTTCAAACAGCTTTTTCACAGCTTGTTATGCTGCATAGCAAAGAGTGACTGGGACCCTTTCGGTGTTGAAAAGGCGCCTGGGTTTTAGAGAGCTTGTCAGTAGAAATCTGTCAAAAGTACTCAGCGGAGTTACTGGGGCCTAAGGAGTACAATACCCCCAGACCAAGAGGGCTTACCACGTGAACCCAGACACTTCACATAGAAATTAACCTTGCGGAAAGGAAAACAAAGGCCTTGGTTGACACTCTAACCGCATTGCCCATTGTTTGTCCTTAGCAATGCACACAATACAATTCTATTTGTTTTTCACTTTTTTTATCTAAGCCTGAGGGGAGGATTTATGGGCTCCCTGTGCTGCCTCTCCCCCTTCTCATTTACTTAATCACGTCACATCTCATTTCTTTAGATAAGCAAATGGTCCTTCAGTGTGCTGCTTTCCTATTGGCTTCAAAAGGAGGGGAGGTGCTTGAATCTGACTCAACCAAACTTCTTCAAAAACGTACCCTGCTTGTTGGTAGCTTAACAGTTACAGTGAAAGCAAGGAGATCTGAAAATGATGTAATTATATCAAATAATGTGTTTGTTTTGGATTATGTTCCTGGTGAACTCTGGGAAAACTCAGCAGGACACCCATGATGGAATTCTAACATCAAGGTAAAATCTTCATTTCAGACTCAATGTTCTCCAGCCCCTGACTGTTAATGTGTGTAAAAGTGTGCTGTACATTGAGATTATACTGTATTTGGTCGTTTTTTTTCTATGTTGAATTACATTAATCTATTAAAAGATAGACTATCTTGAGCAAGTAAGACTTGATTTACAGTTGACTTTTGCACTATTTTAAGCAGAATAATTTGTCTTGTTACATTTGAAAGACAAGCAATTATCTGTTTGAACTGCGATAAAATACAACATTTGGAGGCTTTTGCTCCACCAGAATGGAGATGAGAGAATGTCAACATGACATATAAGAAAAACAGACTAAGAAGCAGATGAGTAGCCTGAAGAAAATATTGGAAGTCATATTGTTTTATAGAATTTCCTGTTTGAAATGTATCCAGAAATGGGATAGGCTGTGATTCAAAATGCTCCATGTCTAACTCTGTTTCCCCCACACAATCATGTGCTTGTAGCAGATTATGTTTACGGCCTCTAAAACTCAAATCCCTGTGCTGCTAAGGGAATGTATTTGTATGCCTATTTGAATGCTAAGGAATTTAAAGTTGAATGTGTTTCACTCACCAAAGGCATACAGGGAATCAGATTATGTATCGCACGGTTTTAATCACAAGCACCTCACTTGTTTACTTCAGCTTTAGAAGTTATCAGCTGGAGTTAAAGACTTGTAGGTTAAACAAGCCGCTTATTTCTCAGCAGTTGCTGTTAAGATATCTATTTTTATTTCAACATTTTACATATTTAGTAAATAGCAGTCGGAATTGACATATTGCAGCCTTTCTTTTCTGTTTAGTTTAAGTAAATAAGTAGTATTTACCAAACCTGCTCTGACAACCTACTCGGCTTTCATGGGAAAAGGAACTTGAGTCAATTTGAGTGATGTCTCAGATAAACTTTATGCTCAGGTTGTTTTTCATACAGTTATACAGCAGAGTGCATATACGGCTCATTATGCTCCAACCCAGTCTCATGCAGGGTTGGGTTGTAACGGAATACATGTAACGGCGTTACGTAATCAGAATACAAAAATCAAGTAACTGTATTCAGCTCGCGTTACATTTGAAAAACGAGTA
Organism: Gymnodraco acuticeps; assembly: GCF_902827175.1. Lineage (NCBI taxonomy): Eukaryota > Metazoa > Chordata > Actinopteri > Perciformes > Bathydraconidae > Gymnodraco > Gymnodraco acuticeps. Next base: position 1,033,550 of record NW_022991091.1, on the reverse strand, counting down.
ATCTGATTACAGTTACTTTCGTAAACCTGAAGTGAATACATTTTGGATTACTTATTGGAATTATTGGTGGAAAGATTTCCTCACAACATTTAATATTCATTACTAAAGGTACAGCCGAATCATCACAGCCCACAAAACCTTTTACCGCCGCAGATGGACCAAAAAAGCGTTTGAAAAAAAATCGCGGGTCCGCTCAGTGAAACAATAACAACGAAACATGGAGGAACACAAGTCTGCGTTTAAACCGCGTGTGTGTGGTTAAAACACATCAGCCTGCGGTCGCTCTTTCTTTAGCCTTACTAATGATTATTTCTGAAGGTAAACACGGTGAAGGCGGTGCGTGAAAGGCACTGCGTGCTCGTCTTCTCAGAGGCTGAGTTAACCCTCCCGCTGCCTCCTGGTGCTGCAGAGATTTCATGAAGTGAAGAAGGTGTTCCTTCTATAAAACAGCTGCGGGCAGCAGATACTGTGAATCCGGTGCTTAAACAAATATAGCTCTACACCCCTGGCCGTAATGTCCTTAAAATGAAGTCCGAGTTTGACATTTTAATTCATGTCCTGCCAACACTGGCAGGACAGAAGGCGACACGCTCGTTCTAAGCCGTGTCCCTCACTCCTCACATCCCAAACTGCATCCCCAAAAAGTTAATTATGTTGTTACATCGTTTCAGATGTTGTGTTTCAGTTGTGCTCTTGATAAGCCATTAAAACAGTAAAAACACATTCCTTTTGCTTTTTGTGTCTCCTGTACACCAAAACATATCCATCTGTGGAAAAAGAAAGTAATCCAAAAGTAATCTAAAAGTAATCTGATTACGTTACTTTTTTAAGACACGTAACTGTAACTGTATTCGGATTACTTTCAGAGCCATGTAATCAGTAATCAGTAACTGATTACATTTACAAAGTAACCCTCCCAACCCTGGTCTCATGGCATTTCGTGTTGCACAGCACGATTTTAAAAGCAATGTATTTCTACTGGTAATGACGTTTTCGTTTGTGTCGGCTGCCCTTAAAGGCAATGTGAGCGTCCATTCTCATTAGATAACGGATAATTGTATACCCGGAAGTAAGTATTCCCCTTACTGTCGATTGATTTTACAGTGTTATCTGCACTACTCATCGACTAAAAAACACCAGATTATCCTTGTTAATTACACAACATTGATTGGTTTAAATTGTGTGCAATGCTTTTGTATTTTTCCCCTTTGATTCGGAGAAACAAATATGTTTTCGGAGTAAAGGATGGCAGAAGACACTGCACTACACAGAATCCCCAGCTATCGGACTACACCATGTGCTCTGTTTGAAAAACCCCGTTTTTTTTCACCATTCATTCCAATGGCTGGCGTCTATGTCACGTGATCTTCAAATTTCTCCCTGCAGAAAAAAAAAACATGGCCGAACTTCGTTTTATTCTCGGTGGAAAATGCCTATTTTAAAGTTAGTTTGGCCATTAAAATGCGTTTTGATGTCATTTGATGCGAGAAATATGAGTTGTTATTTCAGATTATGTGTGCAGTGGATGTACATGATCTTTAGTTTGCTAATTATTACGAAGATTACTTCAGGAAATGTTCATTGTTACCAAGGTGGTTGCTAGGGACGCTGCTATCGATATTATTTCTGTTATGTTGTGTAACTGTTTAATTGTGTTATCTTTATTGCTACCCGTCAATGTATAGTGTTGGTCCACAGCGCAAACATATTAGTTTAACAAAATCCGCATCTAAAGATAGCCTACGTTATTTTCCCCTGTGCAATTCCAGTCTCACATCTCACAGCACATCGTCATTAACAAATACCAGAAACAGACCGAAAACATTTTTTTTTTTTAAATAATACTTTATTCCGAGTGTGCTTGCTTTTCTCTTTGAAAGTCATCACATACATACTGTAACGGCATTGTAATACACGGTTCGGCTGCATTAAATATTACATATCTGCCGTAGTTCTGTATTTATAGAGCCCTGATGAGAAGACTTCTAGACAAACACATGAGGAACTGAAAACGTGACGTGGATCATAAATATATCAGCCATTAAACAACATCTTACATTTATTTTCACACAATACGTCTCCTTGCAGTATCAACACTAATTCGGCTGACTTTTATATTTGATCCAATTGGTAGATAGGCTGTATTTACACCATAAAGGTGCACAGCTGATATAAAGGGACACCTAGTGGTTAAAGCATGTTATTGAATTTCATTATTTGTATTATTAGATATGAATAGGATCCCTATAAAGTATATTCATTACTCGTTATTCTCTACTAATAGTTAATTAAAGACTGTATATAATGACTATTTTGCACATCCCTTTCAAGATTTCAAGATTTTCTAAGGTTTATTGACATATCATATAGGCCCACACAACTACAGTATGGTGTAGTTATGCATGGAATGAAAAACTTGGGTCGCAGGTTCCTCAATAGTGCATTACAAGACATCTATCAATATTTGTGCATACCTCCAGCAATGTTAACTATGTTGAAGCACTTATTTTAACTGATATTATACATAATGTATTACACTCTTATAAGATGTATGTAGATATTTCATCTCCGGCCTTGTCAGGTATTGAACGATCAATAAATAAAGAACACAGAATTGTTAAATATAAAACACAGAATTTGTGTGATTATACTAAATTATTTACAAATAAACACCACTGCATACAACTGTAACACATGCTGATGTAACGCAAATGTTCCAACTTGGGATCAATAAAGTATATCTTAAGCTGATTGATGGCTACTGCCATATTTGCAAAATTTGCCTCTGAACCTTGACAAGTGCATGTTTCAGGCTTATCAATTAATGTAATGTAATGTAATGTTATCAATTAACAACAGGGGTCACAAACATAAGACCAGCTGTTAAATAAAGCTCTTCTGGCATGTGTGTATGTATATATATTAATGCTGCCCATTATGGGCACAAGCAATTTTCACCCATTTATTAATTATATGTTTTAAATTTGAGTGTTTCCTACCCCCTAAACCTCCAGGGATGTACACAGTTTAATACTGGCAACTTCTTATTATGGAAAATACGAAAACGTCTTTTAAAACTACAACTCCCAGTAGAGACGTGCCATAGATAAAGAACATGTTGCGAAACAGAATAGCCAGCATGTGTAGTTCTGGGGACGGGGTGGGGGAGGGGGGGACGCGGTGGACTCGTTCAAATCCAGTTTTGGACAGTCTGCCGTGGTTCCATCCCATTTCAAGTGCTGTTCGAGGCTCGGTAACCCTCGGAGCACACTCTCCAATCACAGAGCTTGAGGACTATCACGGGGTTTGTCAAACAGAGCACATGGTGTAGTCCAAATGATAGCTGGGGATTCTGGGTAGTGTAGTGTCTTCTGCCATCCTTTACTCCGAAAAAATATTTGTTTCTCCGAATCGAAGGGGAAAAATACAAAAGCATTGCACACAATTTAAACCAATCAATGTTGTGTAATTAACCAGGATAATCTGGTGTTTTTTAGTCGATGAGTAGTGCAGATATCACTGTAAAATCAATCGACAGTAAGGGGAATACTTACTTCCGGGTGTACAATTCTCCGTTATCCAATGAGAATGGACGCTCACATTGCCTTTAAGGGCAGCCGACACAAACGAAAACGTCATTACCAGTAGAAATACATTGCTTTTAATATCGTGCTGTGCAACACGAAAAAAAGGGGAAAATCGTGTTGGTGAACACGAATCAATAGATTAAAAATCGTGTTGGTGAACACGAAATGCCATGAGACTGGGTTGTATGCTCAGACAGATGAACTTATAATGATGTAAACAAAAACAGATCCGGCTTTGACTCCTACCAGCCACACCAGGGTGCACAGTTAACTTTTCCCTTCAGCTTGAACTGTATTTGGTCATTTTTTAGAACTTGGGTGTCCTGTTTCTTTTAAAAATTAAGTTTATAGCTAATTTTAATGGATACTTTCAAACTAAATAAATATATCTAGCAAGTGGCACAATATTGCTAGATGAAAGCGTAAAAAAAGTAATGTATTTGTTTTCCTATAATATCAACTCTTGCAATACAATATCCACTCATTATTTAACTTTTGTGTGGTTTTGTTTAGGCACTTATAGCACTCTTTTAGAGCGATAATGATCCACTTTCCTGGAAAATATGTTCACTTACATCCAATCCTGGCAGAAATGATGTACCTGGAACAACACATTAGTTATATAAATTGCAAGTGTAGGAGACAGCTTGCAGATCATTACTGAAATAACGATTATTTGTGTAATTCCCATCCCATATAACTTTCTTTGTTGGATAGCATCTATATGTATAGTGAAGTGCATGTGCCATTCTTACTTTATTTGTTCTTTATTTCTTTCGGCTTGTAATATATAAGGTATTTATTTCAGACAAACACTTGAAATTATTTCATGCAGTTTATTGATCACCTTATGTCAATGTACCTGGGCATAATTGAAGCTATACCCCAGAAGTACACAAAGTGGTTTCACATAATGCATTCATTCAACCAAGTATAAGTAGTTGATTTTACCAGCGATGTAAGTCTGGTAACTTACTGCTCTTGGTACAGTCTAGTCTCTAGTCTATTTCCCATATACTTCCTATGCAGCTACACCATGATTAAACCATCATCTCTTACTCAACATTTTGCTTATGTCTCACCTTACAATGTTAACCATATATTTAAAATTGGGACAGTAATACTGGGAGATAACATATTTTTCTTGATCCAAAACGGATACAAAACTGTTGTATGTGTACGCAATTTTGTGGTAAACAGGGCAGCTTGGTAAACAATGAACATGTCATGACATTAAATACTCAAAGCATACTGATTATAGGTAGAGTACTCATTACATTACTTTCCATTAAACACATTCACCTAAATCCTAAAGCACTATTCACTTAAAACAACTAAACTTAGATGACTCCTGAATGTAGTGTTACCTGACAGTTTTTAGTTATTTATAACCTGTGAAAATACCAACCAAATACATAAACATATATTGTATAATGTTGTAATGTGACTAATTCTCTAAAATATCCCTTTAAAATCTGTAGCCAGAACAATTCAGAAATGTGCAGCACACTAAATTTCTCTTTTACAATTCATTGATAATGCCATCCATTCTTTCACTGTAACTCTAACCTGTTTACCAAGAGCTGATGTGATCATTTTCATTCAATTATTTACTGTCAATGGTCTCTTTTTTTACTGCCTTGTTTTCCAACGTTTATGTTCTGCAAAAATCCCGTTACGGACAGGAATCATTAAAGTTTCATGTTCTTTTTATTTTTCAGCTACTTCTCGTCAGATTTGACAACACATCACATTCTACAAAAACTGTTTGTCCTGAGGACGAAGCTTTGGTGAAAGTTCTTCCACGATGAGAGACCGCTTGGAGGAGCTGAGGAAGAGGACTCAAGACTATTCTGAGGCAGCATCTGAGAACAGCGTCTCTCCCTCAGTGGAGGTTGATAATGACGACTCTATGGCGGCCATAACGCCACAGGCTGTGATGTTCGAGGAAGAGCCGGTCATTAAGAATTTCCTGTTTGAGGCCCAACGAATCAGAGATGATATCACAGTGCTGGACACAGAGGTCATTTATTTAAATGTTTTCTCAAAGGAGCATGCAATTATCTTAATTGATGTTTTATGTAATGCATTTATGGCTATTAACGGAGGGTGGATTGCCATTGCTACTTGATTTTCATGATGTGTTCTTTTTGAATTACGTTCTTTGTTTTCTTATTTTACTTATTATAATATTTAACTTATCAGAAATAATATAAAATAAGACTGTTTGATCATGCAAATGTAAATGTTGCTGAAGAGATCTTTCTGTCTATTCTTAAACACAAACAGGTCCTTAAGTTTGGACAGCAGCAAAAGACCGTGGTTGCAACCATGCGTCATTTCAGTGTGATGAAGAAGGAGAGCAGTATAACCCGGGACATCAAGCTCAAGGCCGAGAGCCTCCATCGACGCTTAGATGCTCTTTCAAAACAGGTCCAAAGGACTGAGGACCAACTGGGACCTAATGCTGTTACAACCAGAATACAACTCTCCCAGCATGCATCACTACACTCCAAATTCCAGCAGGTTGAGAAGATGAACCGACCAATACTATTATACTTCATATTACATTACATTACATATAATTTAGCTGAAACTTTTATCCAAAGTGATTACAATAGGTGCAAAAACCATAAAGAATCAAAACACTGAACAACAAGGAAAGTGCAGATATATTCACTTCAAGCAAGATCATACCAACTGCTGGTGAATCAGATAATTAAATCCACAAGTGCTCATATAACTTTGCTTATTTGTGAGCAACGTAGAGCACTATATAAATAATATAAATGAACAGATTTGTATGAGTCACATTATAGCAGAGCCAGAACCAGCAAGGTGGAACTCAAATACTTTGTCATTTTTCATTCCCGCTCCCCATTTCTTTTTTTTATTCTCTCTTTTTGCTATAATTATGTCCAGGTAATGTGGCAGTATAATGAAGGTCTGCCGACGAAGCAGGAGCGCTGTAAGCATTTCATTATCCGGCAGCTGGAGGTATCTGGAAGGGATGTGACGGAGGACGAGGCAAATGAAATGGTGACCACAGGAAAATGGGAGGTGTTCAATGAGAACCTGCTGAATGATGCCAGAATCACACGATCACAACTATCTGAGATTGAACAGCGACACAAGGTGAGGATAGTGGCAAACAACTCAGGAAAACATATGTATTGCTGAAAATCTCTATATCTTGATTTTTGAAAGAAAATAAATTAAATAAGCTTCAGTGCAGATCGGTTTAAATTCCCCAGTCAAGCTAAATAACCCCACTTTAATGCCTATTTGGTGAATGCACACATTTTTTACTTGTCTCACACATGACCGTATCTTACTATGACAAATGGGTCAAGGAAAGAAATTAAATGGAAGAGGAAATTGGATAGATATAGATATACACTGAACACAAATATAAATGCAACACTTTTGTTTTTGCTCCCATTTTTCATGAGATGAACTCAAAGATCTAAAACATTTTCTATATACACAAAATAACCATTTCTCTCAAATATTGTTCACAAATCTGAAAAAATCTGTGATAGTGAGCACTTCTCCTTTGCCGAGATAATCCATCCCACCTCACAGGTGTGGCATATCAAGATGCTGATTAGACAGCATGATTATTGCACAGGTGTGCCTTAGGCTGGCCACAATAAAAGGCCACTCTAAAATGTTCAGTATTTTTCTATTCAATGTCTGCAGCAAAAAAATAATCACCATGGGGCACTGTACTGACATACCTACCAAACGTCATCTCATAATTCAGAGAGCTGATTGGCTGTAAGTACGTGTGCCGCGAAAAGTGTAGATGTGAAGAGGAGATGAGAGAGAGCAGAATATAGCGATTAAAATCAGTAAAACTGAAAGAAAAGGAATGAAGTTGACCAGCTTTGGTAAGTTCATTTTATGTCATATATTTTGTTGATCTTCTTTTTTTGCCTATAGGCTATTGCTCTGCTGGATCGATTGATATTTTGACCTCGGTGATGAGTATCTGTGTTTTCCTTATACCCCCCCCTCTCTCTCTATCGGGGCCTACAGCTATTTGTTTACGTGTAAAGCACCAGAAGCTTATATACGGTATACACATCTAAATTGTTCGTGCCCCGCACCAGTTTTGTACATATAAAAACGCCACTGATTAGGAATATGATGTATCAATAGGAAGCACAACAAAAGATATAAGGAAAAAGTAAGAAGACACTTACAAATATAAACATAGGTTACTATATACATTAGAAAAGTGTATGCAAAGTAGTTACAGGCCTTTAATTTTGGAAGTGAACCCGTTAAATGGTCAAAATGAAAAAGACAATTAGACAAACAGGAACTTCTAGAGGTGAGATACGCTAGAAACAACCAGCAAATTAAACGTAATAGGTACGTATAAAAGTGAGTCTTTTCAGTGCTCAGGCCAAGTTGTAAAAAGAGCTGAATTTGTTCCCTCATTGCATCTTAAGTCTCCCGGTTCTGTCTACCACCACCTCCGGCCCCTGACTAATGCACTCTATATCCACAGTATTAATCCAAGTATCATTGTCAATGTCCCCCAACAGGAGCTGTTGAGTCTGGAGAACAACATGAGGGAGCTGAGTGACCTGTTTATGGACATTTTCATGTTGGTGGAGGAACAAGGCTCCTACATTGAGAACATCCAGACCAATGTGGAGAGGTCTCAGGATTATGTGGCTAAATCTAATGAACAATTCAAGATGGCCGCCAGATACAAGAAGAATAACCCACTGCGACAGCTGTGCTGCTGTTGCTGCCCACCCTGGAGATTTTGCTTATAAACATGTGTTCACCTCAACGTTCTTTCCGAGTAACATTTTATATTAGAAGTCTCACTTACTTGTTGGGAATAAGGAACTTTGGATTCAAGTACCATTAAAGTGAAGGTTATTACGGCTCTGTCGTTTTGCTGTTGAACAGTGTGAAGGTGAAGATAGATTCAGCAGAGCATGGAAAACAATTAGGGTGAAAGCCAGAATTGGTATTTGAAGCACTTGTTTCTTTCAAGAGGATGTGAGACAACTGCTATTGGAAGAGACAGTTCAGTGAGTGCTGCTCACCAACACTGCTGCTTATTGGAGACCTTCACTGTCATCTGACAGAGGTCACAAACAAGCCGAGACCACTGCCTCTCACTGCTGGATCAGCAAGACCCAAGACAAGACGTCAAGACTTCTACCAATGAGCCTCTTAGCTTTCCTCTGTCACAGGACCACATGTGACCATTTATTTGTGTATACATTATGTGCACTTTAAGACTTATCTATTTTTTTCATCTAAATTTAAAATGTACCCTTGTGGGAAAAGATACGCTTTCTTAAACGTGTCGATTCTTTATCCATTAATTTCCTTCTTGGTCCACATGGTCGTGAAATAGACCACTTGTTTCACAATTAGTCACTATTCTAATTTGCATTTCAAAGTATGGTAATTTGGGGTGAATTTTTTTTAATTCTTTTATTCAACTTCACAGAGGTGGGGATTCAAGTAAAACGTTGAATAACGACGATCCTTGATCAAAATATTTCCGCCCTGGTGACAAACTGCAGAAAATGAAAAAGTTGAAAAATAAGATTGAAGTTTATTATTGGAGGAAATATTTCCTTTCCCTAGATTAATTTTTTATTTGGGATATGGTGAAACTGTGACATTGTTCCAATGAAAAATGCTGGCATCTATTTGTATAATAGTTTTAATTATTATTAAAATGATAATGACGCTAAAAAAGAAAGAAGTGGCTGTTAAGCAGGAGAAGGGCTCTCACCTAGGAGTTATCCAGCAGAATGGATTTGAACAGATCAGCACACTCACACCTGTTAACTGGTTATAGTTAAATTGTTCACGCTTTACTTCATGCAGAGTAGAAATTACTGTCACATTTTCCTGGAGGGTGTTGCGACTAACATATTAAGAGTCACTAATTAATTTCAGGAGACTTTATGCTTTTTCTCACGTACCAGCAAAATGGCTCTTAACTAGCCTCTCATCAGCTGTGAGATTCTTTAGTGAATCAATGACCCATGGTGTCTGGTGTCCAGGACAAAATAAAGGTGAAGAAAGTGTGCCAGATATAGCCTGGAAAATCCGGTTTGTCCGCTTTTCCCGAATAGCTCCCAGGCTACTAGATGTTCCTGTAGGGAAGGGTGAATAAACACAACCATTAACTTTAGAGAAAACAAATAATGTCCTTTTCAAATAAAAATACTTCTTAGCTTAAGAAAACATTAAAAGTAAATATGCATTTGGACTTTTGCTGTGTCAATGTCAATGTAGTCGCCCTACAAGGAGTACATAACTCATGTCAAACACTACCTGCTATGATGTGTTTTATTTAACTAGTATTTCCTATGATGCCTCAGGAGTAAAGTGAGGTGTTTGATGGCTTCTGCTGTCTTAAAACACATGTTCCTAAATCTAAACATCTTTGTGTCATCAGTCTTGCTCAGATTCAAATGACATTTTTTAACCAAGACATAAAAATACGAAGTCATTCTATGTTCATTAAGGAATACACTATGTTGCAGCACATCACTGTTTCTCCCTCCTCACAGATTTAGTGAGGACAAATGAAGCGCAGCTGCAAATTGAGGGTTTCTTGAACAGCAACAATGCCATCCAGTGTTCACTAAGATAATTGCCGGTTAGGAAATGGGTTATCTATTAATGTTTAATCTGTGAAAAGCAACCACAGACATGTTTGCAACGCATAAGATGTGAAATTACCCCCACACGGTTTCAGAATGAAAATATAGATATTGTAGTGGCGGGGTCAGTGCTGTTGAGCCATTATAAATAGCTTGTGGAGGCCATTACTCAAAACAAGTACTTGCCTTTTTAAGAATTCACCCTTGAGTACGTGTCAACATAACTCCTGCTCCACAAAAATACAAATTGCAGGATGGACTGTGTTTTCTTTATTATGCCTCAGGGTGAATGTATTACAGACTGAGCTGTCATAACCCAAACATGTGGAGCATATTCAAAGCCACCATCAAATACGAAGTGGGAACAATTCAAAACATTTATCTGGACTTTTTCCAAAAACCCCAGCAAAGCAGAGGGACCTGAAAGAAAGCTACTGGGGTTTATATAGGTCGTCCATGAGAACACAAGGCCATGGGAGACTGCACAGTGGAAGATCAGAAACCTGCGGACATCTGACCGAAACTCTCTCGCTCTCTCTCTGTGAGGGAGGGTTAGTAGGCTGCTCTTTTCCCAGCAACGCCCTGCTTCACATTCAAACAGTCACACACTCTGGGAGCTGCCCTGTACAGCTACCGTTATCTAATGTTTAAAGGTTCCTCTGTGGATTTATCTTGTTTACCTGCCGGCTCTGAAGTCGTTAACCAATATTTCATTTGAAACCACCTCGCCTGAAGCCAATGAGTAGTTTGTTCCTCTTCCATGCCCCAACCATATCTAACCTCTGACTTTCAGACCATTATTGAGTTTCAACTAGCTGCACCACCATCTGTGCACAGGCAGAAATACAGAAGACCTGTTCCCAGATGAAAGATTCCTGACTACCAAGCATCATTGTTATATTTCTGACACAGTTTATATATTTCATTTTAACATGGCCAGGATAAGCTCTAAATCTATAGAATCATAAAATACGATGTCACCTTAATTTTTAAACATCTAAATACAATAAAAAACATGTTTACAACGGGATTATGTTGATGCAGGAGAAGGTAAGATTAATGCAGCTTTGAATTATGCTGAAACTAGATAAGTCACATTTATATCCCTATGTTTGATGCTCCACATTCAATAATATAACCACATCATCACATATCAGTGCAAGTGCCTCTGCCCACTCTCTATACAAAGCCCATAAATCACTTTGGATTTAACGATAATGTGAACATCTCAGACATATGAGAGTTTACAGCGCTGATCATTGCCGACAGAGATACAGTGACTTGTATAGGTGGGTATGCACTGTACTTATTTCTCCTGCTGTATCTGCCCTGTCCGCCACAACGAGTATCACAGAGACAATCTCCAAATCTCGGAACAACATCAAAGCAGCCCTCCTGTGAGTAACACCAGCTGTGTTTATAGAGAGCTGACATTACTTTACTGCCTGGTTTTATCACTCCCATCAAAATGTGAACGAAGAGATATCAGGACCCTCAGAATTTAATAAATCACAGAGACCCTGAACAGTGAGTCTGACAGTTGCAGTAGCAGCTACAAAGCCAGCATAGAGTACAATGGCAGCATTGATTCGTAAGTCTTGGATGTACACAATGTTAATACAAATAGACTAGAAAAACAACACAGTTTATTTCAGCCTCTTATAGATTATGTTTTATGCTGGCAGGGGAGGTAAGTACCTCATTTAATGGGCTTTTATTATTGTTATTATTAAAAGGTATTACTTTTAATTAAAGGGGACACTATTTGGGGATTCCATTGGATTCCTTTGTTTTCTTTCTAAACATTGTGACATCACTTTGTAACACTCGTTGTGACAGTTTGACTTGCTTTTTTATGTTTCTTTATTTATTTTTTTAGGGTGCCAGTCAGGTCTCTCTCCTGACATTTAAGATGTTGATAGTCACAGTCAGTTTTAGTAAGTCTGTAGCCTACTGCACAAAGGTGTATACACTGCAAACACCCAACATTGAATGACATTAGAAAAATAATTAAAGACACAACTCAAAATTATAATCACAAACAGCAAGTGTATTTCGAATACCCCACAAACAATTAAACAATCCTTCTTCCCACAGTTCACTTTTAAATCCAAAACGTTCCACTTCGGGTTTTCTTCAAAATAAATAAAACAGTCAATTTACCACGGCAGAATGTCAGTCATTTTAGTCAATCCAGTCGGTTTGGGAAATCCAGTCCTGGTCCAGGTGGTTGGGAGATGACCGGTAAACACTAATCAGGAAACGTGAAGCGACAGAAGGGTATGATGACGGTGGACGGTGGATCAGACAAAACGGCAACACAGACTTTAACATGTTGAACTCCATCGACCCGCCCCCGGGCGGAATAACGCATCATCTGAAGGAAACAGCGTCTGAGGGCTTCTTAATATTTAATAAACTATGAATGTTTCATATCCATGTAACGGGAAGAAACTCAGCTAACTGATCTTTTTTTTTTTTTTTTTGCAAAAGAAAACACAAAGCTAACGCTGAGCCTCTGAATTAGCCACGAGCGAAACAATCTTAAGGCCGTTAGCACAGAACTCTAGTTATACCGATCGATATACTTATTGGATCTGCTTAGATAACATCCTGAGAGTCCACAGATTATAGAAATATAAGAATCATCACTGAGCGATCAGAACTCGTGACAGGGGAAGCAAATACAGACAACACACGACGTACTGTAGCTTTAGGTAGCAAAACACGGAGATATGCTCACTTTAGCTGTTATTCTGATCAAAAGTCGTGGTCAATGGCATTAAAACGAGAAAAAACGCGGCTGAAGGTTAATCCATAGGTTAATCCAATGTGTCTGTCATTTTGAAAAAAATATTGATAATCCATAATTCAATTTGTATGCAAAAATCGGAGAATACAAATTAGCTGCTCATGATAGCCACCAGAGTGTGTCACTGATACAGTGTACTTATTATATGTTGTACTTTGGATTCCTAAAGTTTTTAGTCTACCATCCCATCATTCAAGGGTGGTTTTCACTATAAGTAAACAAATTTGGACGGACACTATAATTTACAGTTTTTTACTATGTTCAATCTGAATTTTCTTTAAAATAAAAAAACATCTATATTGATTCTGATTTTTCTACATCCAACTCAAATGTTTATCATTACTTTGAGAAAAAAGATTCTTAATTTTCCCCTTTTAGAAGTGTAGTTATGGTCATTTGTTCTGGAAATGTCATTTTCGAGCCTGAGACCTGAAAAACAGGGATGGGGTTCAACAGGTTAAACAACCTTACTGTTGGTTTCTAACGGATGAGTGTGTTGCTCCGACGATCTCTCTTGCTGCACACACACGCTCAGTGGCGTTTTTATATGTACAAAAGTGGTGGGGCACAAAAAACGTAGATGTCTATAAGCTTCTGCAGTGAGGTTCATGGCTGGTGAGGCACTGGCACTGACTCTTCAGGTTTACAAATATTATATTTTGACCTAAATCAAAATATAATATTATTTTCAAAAGCTTTTTTTGTCTGATGCTTCAATTAATTTTAAACAGACAGTTCAACAAAAGGATACCCAAAAAATGTAATTGTATCATTTAAATATTGAATTGTCCTCTCTTAGTAAGATCCCATTTTCAATAAAATTGCAGTCTTACCTTGACTTGAAGATTAAGTCCATTTGACTATCCTTCTGGATAAAAATCTCTATTACTTTTTTGTAAAAGTCCTCCTTATGTTCTTGTAGTTTCAAAAGTCTATCATAAATCTAATCTAATCAATAGATTTATGATTCGAAAATTATAAAAGTAGGGCAGACATGTGGATATTATCCGGCTGAACAAAACGTGCATTTATCTAACAGGTTTGTTTCCCACAGATCTTATTTGTATTAATTTATTTATAGAAGAACCATGCATACAAAAACATTAATCTCAGCAAAGAGAAGAGATGTAATATGCCAGATTATAGCTAATAGCTAATTTCCATCTGTGGTTATTTGGAGCTATTTTCTAAAATCCTATGGAGAAAACTCATTGCTTTTTTGTCGAGGGAAGCCATGCGCAGCTTACTTCCGGGTTTTAGGATGCGTCACTGCAGCTCTCTCGTCTCCTCTTCACACACCACACTTTTCGCGGCACACGTACTTACAGCCAATCAGCTCTGAATGATGTGAGATGACGTATGGTGGGGATGGCATCAAGAAGATACTGTAGTGATCTCTACAATAAAACAGTTTAGTGCAGGACATCCAAAGATATTAACAGGAGGATGTGCAAAACAGACAAAGCAATAAGGCTTTATTCAAACATTAAAGAATACTTGACCTGTTAGGCCCCAAGCCTGTTTTTCAGGTTTCAGGCTGGAAAATGACATTCCCAGAACAAATGACCATATCTTCCCTTCTAAAAGGGTTACATTAATAATCTTTTTTCTCAAAGTAATGATAAACCTGTGAGTTGGATGTAGAAAAGTCAGAATCAATATAGATGTTTTTTATTTTAAAGAAAATTCCGATTGAACATGGTAAAAAACTGTAAATTATAGTGTCCGTCCACAAAATATGTTGTACTTATAGTGAAAACTAACCTTGGATGATGGGTTAGTAGACTAAAAGCTTTATGAATCCAAAGTACAACAGATAATAAGTACCCTGTATCAAGATTGATGCAAAACAAGTGATATTTGACCTTTTTAGACAGATTTAGCAACAAAAAAACTCTTCTGGGGCCATTTGGGTGGATTTTCCATATCTCTGGCCCCCCTTGTTCGATTTTGACATGTGACATGTCTTCCTGACCGTTAGAGCCAATAGAATCGAAGGGAAATCGTCCCATAGACTCTCATGTTCAAACAAGCTTGCGTCTCTGCAAATGCAATCTGGTTGCCTAGCGTAGGAATATCCCATCTCTGATTTCTGGAAACGGAAAAGCTGTTTTTATTATTTATGGATTATCAGAACATTTCAAAGGGGACACAGACACATTGGATTAACCTATGGATTAACTACACCATCGTTTTTTATCGTTTTAATGCAATTGAAGACCAGTTTTGACCAGACCCAAGACCAAGGTAAACTATGTTAGCGTTTTGGGCTACCTAGCGCCACATGTTTTGTTGTAGGTTTTTGTTATTTTCTCCGCGAATTTGTAATCTTTGAGTGTTGAGTGGGTACCATTAGATTCTGTGTCTCCTTATGATCATAAACGATGTGTTGATTGTGCAGCTAGGATAAGTAATAAAGGTGCTAGGAGTGATTTTTGGTGCAGTAATAGGTTAGCATTTTTCGCTCGGGGCTAATTCAGAGGCTCACCGTTAGCATTTTGAGTTTTTTTTTTTTTTTTTAAATGAAAAAGATCAGTTAAATTAGTTTTTTTCCTTTATATGGATATAAAACATTCATAGTTTATTAAATATGAAGGTTCCTTATACGTTGTTTCCTGCAAATTACGTGATTTTGGGCCCGGATACGGGTCCGTGGGGCTTAAGAGGGTCTTCTTTTGAATAAGAAAAAAAACGTTGGGGATATCTACAGATAAATATTAAGCCTGACAAAGTACTTAAAGTCTAATATATTGCATGGTTTGTTTTGGAACTTGACAATCAACTTTCCTGCAATGTTAACTATGTTGAAGCACTTATTTTTAACCGATATTATTTATTATACTCTTATAAGATGTATGTAGATAGAATAAGAAATGTGCAGAATACGACAGTTTAATGGTGGAAGTATACACATATTGATAGATGTCTTGTAATGCACTGTTGAGGAACCTGTGACCCAAGTTTTTCATTCATTGCATAACTACACCATAGTTGTGTATGATATGTGAATAAACCTTAGAACATCTTGAAATCTGAAAAGGGATGTGCAAAATAGCCATTATATACAGTCTTTAATGAACGATTAGAGAATAACGAGTAATGAATATACTTTATAGAGATCTGCAGATAAATGTTTAGTCTTCTCAAGCACCCACTATCAAATATCTCGCCTGATTGTTGGCACTTGACAATCACCTTCACTGAATTTTACTCAGGTGTAACTAAAGTCTGATTTAAGGGTTGTTTATATTTCACATCATTATTCAGAATCTGCAAAGTAACTAAAATAAATGTACTGGAGTAAAAATACCAGGTTTATGTTTATGTTTATTAAGGATCCCCATTAGGTTTTGCTCTTGACAAAAGCAACTCTTCCTGGGGTCCAGCACTTAAAACAATACAACAATAATAAAACAATAATACAACAACATTCAAGACATAATTCCTGACATCATTAACAACATCACCAATTATAGATGTCCCGATCCCGATCCCCGGATCGGATCGGCCCCCGATACTGGGTTTTAAGGTGGATCGGGATCGGCAGATCCAATTAAATGTCATGGCCGATCCATATTTAATATTTCCCATGATTCCATTGTTACGTTGTTACGTTGTTTGTCGTTGTTGTTCTATTGCATCAGCCGCCATTATCGAGTTGGAAAAGTGGAACGGACACATATCGTTAGCTAGTTAAAATGTCTGCAGTTTGGCATCATTTTAAAATAACTAGAAGTGAGTCGCCGACTGCGACATGCAAAGTCTGTGGTGTGGAAGTCTCACGAGGTGGTGCTAACACCACAAACCTAATAAAACATCTTAACCTGTTAAACCCCGAGCCTGTTTTTCAGGTTTCAGGCTCGAAAATGACATTCCCAGAACAAATGACTATAACTTCACTTCTAAAAGGTTTATATGAATAATTGTTGTTATCAAAGCAAGGTTACATCTGTGAGTTGGATGTAGAAGTGTCAGAATCAATATAGATTGTTCTGTGTCAGAGTAAATTCAGATGGAACATAGCAAAAAAATGTAAATTCCTGTCTCCACCTAAAGAAAACACATTACTTATAGTGAAGACCAACCTTGAATGATGGGTTAGTAGCCTAAAAGCTTTAGGAATCCAAAGTATAACATATAATAGGTACCCTGTATCAAGATTGAGGCAAAACAAGTGACATTTGCCCTTTTTAGAGAGGTTTATGAAAATAAAGTCCAGGCGGAATAAGCTTTGGGCACATTTGGGCACATTTGGTTCCATCAGTGCCATTTGACCTTTTTCAGGTACCAGACTATAACAATTATTGTATTACATTGAATAATCACTATAGGTATTCATTCCACCCACAAAAAAATAAATATATATATATATATTTTTTTTAATATATTTTTGTGAGTGTGTGTACTAGGTGTGTGTACGTGTAGGTATGTGTGTGTGTGTGTGTGTGTGTGTGTGTGTGTGTGTGTGTGTGTGTGTGTGTGTGTGTGTGTGTGTGTGTGTGTGTGTGTGTGGGTGTGTGTGTGTGTGTGTGTGTGTGTGTGTGTGTGTGTGTGTTTGTGTGTGTGTGTGTGTGTGTGTGTGTGTGTGTGTGTGTAGGTGTGTATGTGTAAGTGTAGCTGTGTGGGTACTGTATGTGTAGGTGTGTGTAGCTGTGTGGGTATGTGTAGGTGTGTATGTGTAAGTGTAGCTGTGTGTATGTAACTGTACCAACGCACTATACAATAAAACCACACTGTAGGTCATTGTATGTAGGTGTACTTGCACAATAAAAAAAAACAGAAACATAGGTAACATTTGACTCTAACTGGGGCAGATTTATTTCAAACATTTTACCAACACACTATAGGCATGTAAAAACAAACATTTTACCAATGTACTATACAATAAAACCACACTGTAGGTTTGTAAAAACAACAAATATTTAAGTATAAGTATTTTTTTTTTAAATAAACACTCGCAAAACGTTATACCTACCTGAACTTTATACCTACCTGAATGTTCCAGTATTTAGGTCGTGCCACTCCCTGAAACAGTTATTTTTGACAGTGAAGCACAGAGGGACCTGGCACTTCCTGCAGTACACAGGTGTCTTCACCCTTTTGAGTCCAGCATCTAGGCACCTCCTGCAGTTCTTCCTGACCTTGGTGGCATCTTCCCCATAATACTCGGACATGCATGTGAGTGGTGGAGGAGGGGGTGGGGGTGGTGGAGGTGCAGGGCCTTCAGCAGGGCCTTCAGCAAACTCCAACAATTCTGCAGCAAGCTGCTCCCTGAAAGTCTTCTGGGTGTGTGGCTTTGTCCTGCTGGGGTCACTCCTCATCTAACAAATGTGGAAAAACAAAGAGATTAGATTAATTCACTGGCTTATACTTATAGGACTATATTGGACTATAAATGAATAATATTACACCAAATAAATAAGTAAACACATGTATATTCATTCACTGGCCATTCATTTAGAAAATGTAACTCCAAAAAGACAAGTAACACTATTTAGCATTTTGCCTAATCATTCCTGTAGCTTCTTGGCTAAGCTAACACTGTGATGCAGTTCCACCAAACACAAAAGTAATATATAAAAAGGATAATATTGGACTATAAATGAATAATATTACACCAAATAAATAAGTAAACACATGTTCATTCACTGGCCATTCATTTAGAAAATGTAACTCCAAAAAGACAAGTAACACTATTTAGCATTTTGCCTAATCATTCCTGTAGCTTATTGGCTAAGCTAGCACTGTGACGCAGTTCCACCAAACACATAAGTAATATATAAAAACAGAGAGATTACATTCCTTTCCCGTGGTGGAAGTTCAACATCCGAGTCACTACTGTCTGGATCCAGGTCTGGCTGGAGGAGATCTTCATCATCCGACGACGAGTCATCTGGTATGAGCTATCGTCAGCTAGCATCTCTTGCACCTGCTCGGTGGTGAAGCTCTCCCTTCTGGCTGCGTAATGCGTAATGAAGCCGGAGCGGGCGTAGTTTATACTACGCAGGATCATATCTTTGGAACCCATTGGTAGATTTGGGTGATTGACACCTTTTCTGAACCGTTAGAGCCAATATAATCGAGTGACAGTTAGTAAGTCCCGCGAAACACTTACGTCAAGTAGAGAGAGGTTTGCGTAAACAGCACGTGAGACAGCATTAGCTCGGGACTGCAAAACGTTTTACCTACTCTGCTGCCATGAATGTAATGATAGATTATCAGGAACAATTCTAAAGTGACTAATAGACATTGGATTAACCTTAAGCAGCGTTGTTATTCCCTTGAACACGAGCTTTGATCACAAAACAGCAACGGTAAGACATAATTATTGTTATGGTTTTGAAAACAGTTGTTTTTTTTCTTCTCTGTTCTGGCTGATATCTCAGTGAGTTTGTGTCCTACAGTGATGATACTTATAACAAAATAATCTGTGGAGTATCAGCTTTCAGATAATATGTAGTTTGTGCAGAATATTAAGTTTTAAAGATCGTTTTTGCTAGTTAGCACCGGAAGTAGCATCTGCTCGTTTTAGCTAAGGGCTAATGCTAACGCTTCTTGTGAGACTTGTGTTTTGTTTCG
The DNA here is from genome assembly GCF_902827175.1 of Gymnodraco acuticeps. NCBI lineage: Eukaryota > Metazoa > Chordata > Actinopteri > Perciformes > Bathydraconidae > Gymnodraco > Gymnodraco acuticeps. Next base: position 1,013,916 of record NW_022991091.1, on the reverse strand, counting down.
GTAAAAATGGTTCGTATAGTCAGTTAGCTGAGATTCTTCTCGTTAATCTGGTATAACACATTAATAGGTTTTTAAATATTAAGATACCCTGAGACACAGTGTTGTGAAAAAAAAAACAGGGTCCCCGCCGGCGGGGACCTTCGGGCTTAACAGGTTAAAAAGCACCACCCCGACGAACACGCCGCCTACTGTAAAGCGACAGCGTCTGCGACTGATGGACTCCATCAACAAACACTGCGGGACAGCTTGAAACGAAAGGATTTACTTCCTCGAGACTCCGAGAGATTTCGCAAGATTACTGAGCTGATTGTGGAGTGCATAGCAGAGGACGACCAGCCAATTTCACTTGTGAAAAACTCAGTTTTTTGTCGTCTAATAAATTATTTGGAGCCGAGCTATGGGATGCCATCCCGCCATTACATTGCTGAAAAAGGCATCCCAGCCCTGCACACCAAAGTGCGTGAACAAGTGCAGCGGCACCTAAAGGAGGCTACCTCAATCGCCCTCACCACAGACCTGTGGAGTTCAGGTGTAGCCCCGATGTCGCTCCTCAGTCTGACCGCCCACTGGATAGACTCCAGTTTTACTTTGCACAACGTGGTGCTACATGCAAGTGAGCTGCGTGGCTCTCACACACTTCAATGCGTATCCGGAATGCTATAGAAGAGATGCTCGCCAAGTGGGACATCGATAATGACAAGGTGCATGTTGTTATGAGAGACAACGTGAAGAAGGTAAGCCTTCTTGTTATTGACCACTGATGTTTAGCTACGCATTACCCACGTCAGTAAAGTTCATGCTAATTCCGTCAACAGCATCTTTTAATGAATGGTCATGGGGTTAACTTCCATTTGATGATTTTGACATGATATACTGGATGTATATTAAATGTTCCCTATTCCCAATTATAATTACGTGTGCCCTGGATTTATTTAAAAATGATGTCTAGATAACGTGTCTTTTAGACGGCAACCACGTCTACAGGCTAGCAGAAAAGTTAGCCTCGCTTGTTGTCAGCTAACTCACATCAGCTTAGCCACTAGCACTAGTTGTTATTGCGACAGCAAATAATTAAAACGAAACATTAATATCCTGTTTTCTGTCTTATCTAAGACTACAGGCTTTCAATACGTTTGTTAGACTTGGAAGTAGCCTACCGTATTAATGACAAAACAGCTAGTTTTGAGAGGCTACCTATCAGCAGGAAAAATATTCAGTGCAACTTTTGAGATGTTAAAATCTCCGTTGCTACATTGGTTGACCCAAGATACAAAGAAAGGCAAGTCCTGTTTGTTTCAAAACTTATTTTTGCGATATATAATTGCTCAGGCCTAATCAATTCACCATTTGATTATAACATCAAAATAAATGTTCCAAATGTTGTTCTATGACATTGACAACAATAACTTCGATATGCTAAGGGGACGACAAAATATGTTAAGAAACAAATAATCCTTTTTAACTAAGTTAAATTCTATCCATTTTCAGATTCTTCACAAGTCCAGACCACCAGGAGCTTGCCAAGGAGGCTCTCATTAGAGAGGTGGAGATCATGGAGAGAAAGAGGAAGGCTGGCAGTGTGGTGTCTGCAGAAGAGCCTCCAAGAAAGTCACCACGTCGAGGCGGTGTAGGCTGTGCAGCTTTGTCAGGCTATATGACGAGATCTTAGAGGGGAATGTGGTGGAGTCGAGGCCTGTGAGTACGTCAGCAGTCGTCACTCAGGTGGAGGCCTACCTGGCTGAACAAACCATCCCAAGGTCAGAGAATCCTCTACACTACTGGCGGGCACATGCTACACAGCGACCCGCACTGGCTGATACAGCCATGAAGTTTCTTGTGCACCTTGTACATCGGAGGACATTTTGGGAGACTGTTTAGTGCAGTGGTGCAGTGTCGAATGTCCTTGATGAAAAAAGGAACCGGTTGACAGCCGATAAGGTGCAGGTTGGTTTTCATTAAAAAAAAACCTGCACTACACTTTGAAGAAGTCAGTGCAGTAGATTAAGATGGAGGAAATAAGGAGCTCTATTACACTGTAAAAATGTTTAAGTTTAGTGATTACATGTCTCTGAGATCCCTTAATTACCCACACTGTGAAAAATAATAAGTTCAGTTTACTTGAAAAAAGGGTGGAAACTCGTTGTCTCAAATAAGTAACCAAAACTTTGTGTACGTTATGTTATGTTTACTTTATGTGTACAATTAATGCAAAGATTTTTAAGTTATGGTTACTTACTTCCAAGAAGTCAAGTTTAGTGAAGCTTACTTTACTGCTTATTACTTATTTACTGCTGTTAAATGAGTAACCTTTTGAGTTGTAAAGGGTACTTTATGTTGGATAGTAAAGTTTACCTGCAGAATATTCATACTATAGTTTCTAACTACTGGCAACTTGAACAACCAAAGTCCTATTTAACAGAATAAAGGGAACTGAAAGATCAGATTTGTTTTATTATTATTGCAAAAAAAATGCTCTTATTTGTGATAGTGAGAGAATAAAATCTATTGAGCACAGCTTGGGTGCTTGTCTATTTCTTAATGTATACGAAATTAAATGCTGTTTGCCCACACAAAAAGTGATATCGGAAATCGGTATCGGAAAACCAGTATCGGGAAATATCGGGATCGGATCGGAACCTATATGAAAATATCGGGATCGGAAGCTAAAAAATGAGATCGGGACATCCCTATCACCAATATCATCAACAATTTCCAACATCATCAACAATCTCATCCACTTTCAATATCAATCTCAGCCAAGGATGAGTGCACAAGACACCCACCAGTACAAAGCATGAGATCAAATTAAATCAGGGTTCACAGCTCACAAGGGTGGTCATTAGTAGATGGCCCTTCAATCTCTTCTTGAAAGAGGCTCTGGACTCTATTAACCTTAACCTTAACCATTACAAAAGACCCCCATCACTCCAGCCACAAACTGTTCTGTCTGCTGCCGTCTGGCAGGCGGTACCGCAGCATCCGGACTAAAACCACCAGACTCAGGGACAGTTTCATCCCACAGGCCATAAGACTATTAAACACCTGAACTTTGAAACAACATCCATAACATTCATCTGGCTGCTACTTAGAAATTATTTATCTAATATATCATATTCCAATCACTTGTAGACTCTTATTGCACTATCTCACTTTTTACTATTTTTCTTTTTGTATTTACTTTAGCCTGTGACCTAAAGGAGGGGGGGGTAGGACACATTAAATGCCTGTTTTGGATAGTGTGCCGTTGATGGGTTTCATTCCATTTCAAAGTGCTGCTTGACGCTCGGCGTAAGCTTCGCGCACTGCCACTCCAACATCCAATCACAGAGCATGAGGACTAATCATGGGGTTTGTCAAGCAAAGCACATGGGGTGCGTTTCACTTCTCTTATTTTTTATTTCCTCGCTCCTCGGTCTCTGTATCACCGGAAGTTGATTTGTCTGTGCCATCTTGAGTAGCGTCCCAGTGGCCTTATTTGTGCCGGAGGACCGAGGAACGAGGAGCGATAATGGAGGAGCGATAACCGAGGAACCACCAGACCATCCTCCAGTGAAATCCTCAGCCACTCGCTCCGCCCCCTTACTGTGTATCGCTCACTGATTGGACGATGCAGTGCATGCACTGATCTGATGCTTCTTGACATGTGTCAGGATTATTTTGTCATGTCACGTTTCTATGTCTAGGTGTGGGTATTTTTCCGTTCTCCTTGTCATGTTTTCCTCCCTGTATATTGTCTGGTCTCTTTTCCCTGTGTTTTCATGTCTGTCGTTAATTCCCTGGTGTGTCTAATTTCCTGATTGTTTTCACCTGTCACTCCTTGTGTGTCTCCTGTGCTCATCAGTGTCAGCCCTGATTGTTCCCACCTGTGTCTAGTTACCCTGTGTTTAAATTCCCATGTCTCCCAGTGTTCAGTGTCAGTTCGTATTGTCTCTTGCCATGGTCAGGTCTATGCTCTTTAATGCTCAAGAATAGTTTTGTTCCTCACTACGTGAGCGATTTTCCTTTTGGTCTCATTTTTTGTCATCTCATCCTGAGATTAGTTAGTGACCTTCTTTTGTTCATCGTGTTTTTTGGAAAAATAAAGTATTTTATCAATACTTTACCTCTGTCTCCCTGTCTGCAATTGGGTCCAACATCCTAAGTGACTGAGATCGTAACAGAACGAACTGACCAGAAATGGACCCAGCAGATGATCCATTTGAGGTGGAGCTACAGCATTTTTCCTTTTGTTTGGCTTGCTCCTGTGATTGGTGGAGTGGAGCGTCCAGTGTTCGGCAGAGGGAGGCCGCTCTGGTAGAGGCGCACCGGTTGGCTATGGAGAAACCAGACTTGGTGAAATTCGTACCTGGCTGAATGTTGAACTTCCTCTGGATGTGTGATTTCCAGCCTGCTGACTGCAGACGTCTCGTGTGTTCCATCTGGGGTCAACCCATGCTTCTGCCCCAGTTCCTGCTCCTGTCCAGGAGTCGTTTTCTGGAACTCGTCTGGCTTTTGGAGGTCCACGAAGCCTTCAGGCGGCTTCGTGGAACTCGTCTGGCTTTTGGAGGTCCACGAAGCCTTCAGGCGGCTTCTAAGAGAAGGAGTCGCAAGTCCAGGCTAGCAGCCCGAGTCCCAAGAGCCATGACTCTGGTCCCAGTTCTGGCCCCAGCGGCCATTTTTCCGGCCCCAGCAGCCATGGTTCCGTGCTCCAGTATCATCCCACATAGCCATGGTACCGTGCTCCAGTACCATCCCACACAGCCATGGATCCGTGTTCAGGTTCCTTGCCCAGCAGCCATGGTTCCGGCTCCAGTGCCGGCCCCAGCAGCCATGGTCCCTGCTCCAGAACCGGACCTTACAGCCATGTTTCCGGCTCCAAAACCGGCCCACACAGCCATGATCCAGGCTTCAGCTCCGGACCTTACGGCCATGTTTCCGGCTCCAGAACTGGATCTTACAGCTATGTTTCCGTCCCCTCTCGAGTTTCCTCTCAAGCCCTCTCTCGAGTTCCCTCTCGAGTTCCCTCTCAAGTCTCCTCTCCAGTTCCTTCTCAAGTCTCCTCTCGAGTTCCCTCTCAAGTCTCCTCTCCAGTTTCTTCTCAAGTCTCCTCTCGAGTCTCCTCTCGAGTCCCCTCTCGAGTCAACTCTCAAGGCCCCTCTCGAGTCAACTCTCAAGTCACCTCTCGAGTCCCCTCTCGAGTCTCCTCTCAAGTTCCCTCTCAAGCCCTGTCTCGAGTCCCCTCTCGAGTTCCCTCTCAAGTCACCTCTCGAGTCTCCGATCAAGTTCCCTCTCGAGATTCCTCTCAAGTTCCCTCTCAAGCCCTCTCTCGAGTCCCCTCTCGAGTTCCCTCTCAAGCCCTCTCTCGAGTTCCCACTCAAGTCCCTACTCAAGTGTCGTTGGAGGTTCCACTGGGGGTCCTGCCAACTCTATGTCCTGTGCCGTTGGAGGCCCCGCCGACTACTCTCCTGCCGGGGGTCCTGCCAACCCTGTGTCCTGTCCCGTTGGAGGCCCCGTCGACTACTCTTCTGCCGGGGGTCCTGCCAACCCTGTGTCCTGTGCCGTTGGAGGCCCCGCCGACTACTCTTCTGCCGGGGGTCCTGCCAACCCCGTGTCCTGTGCCGTTGGAGGCCCCGCCGACTACTCTTCTGCCGGGGCTCCTGCCAGCCCTGTGTCCTGTGCCGTTGGAGGCCCCGCCGACTACTCTTCTGCCGGGGGTCCTGCCAACCCTATGTCCTGTGCCGTTGGAGGTCCCGCCGACTGCTCTCCTGCCGGGGGTCCTGCCGGCCCTGTGTCCTGTCCCGTTGGGGGTCCCGCCGACTACTCTTCTCAGGGGTCTCGACTAACTTTTTTCCCCATCCTTCCGGAACCGTCCCGAAATACAATCTAAGCCGTCCCGAAATTAATGTGGACCGTCCCGAATTTAAAATGTTAGTTTTTCTACATTATCATTAGTTAAAATCATTCAAAGTGACCTTTAACATAAATAAAACATCATACAAATCATTAGAGGATAATTCATCAACCTTTTTATTTGAGTAAATCATTCAATCACATAAACAAAGGCCAAATATATTTAAACAAACACACAAACGAGAAAATTACTCTAATATTGAATCCAATCAAGTCCCATCCAATTAACAAAAAAATCCAACTCTCTGTCCTGAAGACAGAACCCAGAGTAAGCACTAACCAGGATGACAGTCTGTAACACAGTCAGGAAACCTTTACAAACGGCCCCGCCCCCTCGCACACAGACGGGAGAGAGAGATCTCGTCTGGATTGGAAAGCTCGAAAATACATCATAGACGCATTTTGTAGTCTTATTGTATTAGAAATGGAGTTGGTGAAACTAAAACTGCGATATAATGTGTATGTAGCAATAATACATATGACATATTTTTTAAATGTCTCCAGTACCGATAGTATCTGATAACGTCGGAGCTTAACCTTACCACTGTCTTTAATAATTCCGGCCCGGGGCCCGTTTAATACCGGGGATCGGTACCCATCCCTACATGGGGAGAGGCGCAGCATATTGCTAAGGACTAAATACGATGGAGAGTTCTCATCTCAGCCTTATTACCCATAGGGGATGAAGAGGAGTAAGTAAATAAAGAGGCCGGCGCTCCAGGGTCTGGTTCTGCTGTGCGTTTTTGTGATGTTACGGTAAAACATTTCAGAATTCCTCCACGGGATGCCATTGTACATCACTCAACCCGCGAAATACACACACTCAGTGCTACATAGCTAGACCCGCGAATTTGCAGGGACAGCCAGCTGGGCGGCTGGCTAACAGCCAGCGGCACAGCTGTCTACATGTGTGTGTATTTCGCGGGTTTATAAATGTTTTGTGCGTGTGTGTTTATGTTGACAAGGAGGTTTAATAACTGTGTGCTACACAAAACGTGCAGTCGGTTTCATTTTCATCGCCGTTTGTAGTAGAGTTAGCAGAGTATTTTGATTGTAACTCTCGTCCCAAATTCGTCCCAAAATTATTTGTTATCCTCCCCGACACTATTTTTTTCGGCCCCGGGACGACGGGACGTCCTTAAGCTCGAGCCCTGACTCTTCTGCCGGGGGCCCTGCCAACCCCATGTCCTGTTTCGTTGGAGGCCTCGACATCACCTGTCTCGCCGGGGGTCCTGCCAACTCCTTGTCCTCTTCCGTGGGGGATCTTGCCGACACCTGTCCCACCGGCTCCGGTTCCTGTCCGGTCAACACCGGCTCCTGCCCGTCCCCTGAGAGCTGTGGTCTTCGCCCCTCCTCGAACTCTGCCTTGCCCCGGGCCGTCCGCCCGAGTTCCCCTTTTTGAACTCTGCCTTGCCCCCGGGCCGTCCGCCCGAGACCCCCTCCTCGAACTCTGCCTTGCCCCCGGGCCGTCGGCCCGAGTTCCCCTTTTTGAACTCTGCCTTGCCCCCGGGCCGTCCGCCCGAGACCCCCTCCTCGAACTCTGCCTTGCCCCCGGGCCGTCCGCCCGAGACCCCATCCATGGTCTCTGCCTTACCCCCGGGCCGTCCGCCCGAGACCCCTTCCTGGTCCTCTGCCGTGCCCTGGGCTGTCAGTCAAGGCCCGTCCTCCGGACCCCCTCCACCCACCCTGCTGGACGTTTTTTTTTATTTGTTTAGGTACGTCTAGTATCCGTCCCTTGAGGGGGGGGTTCTGTCAGGATTATTTTGTTATGTCACGTTTCTATGTCTAGGTGTGGGTGTTTTTCTGTTCTCCTTGTCATGTTTTCCTCCCTGTATATTGTCTGGTCTCTTTTCCCTGTGTTTTCATGTCTGTCGTTAGTTCCCTGGTGTGTCTAATTTCCTGATTGTTTTCACCTGTCACTCCTTGTGTGTCTCCTGTGCTCATCAGTGTCAGCCCCGCCCCTGATTGTTCCCACCTGTGTCTAGTTACCCTGTGATTAAATTCCCCTGTCTCCCAGTGTTCAGTGTCAGTTCGTATTGTCTCTTGCCATGGTCAGGTCTATGCTCTTTAATGCTCAAGAATAGTTTTGTTCCTCACTACATGAGCGATTTTCCTTTTGGTCTCATTTTTTGTCATCTCATCCTGAGATTAGTTAGTGACCTTCTTTTGTTCATCGTGTTTTTTGGAAAAATAAAGTATCTTACCAATACTTTACCTCTGTCTCCCTGTCTGCAATTGGGTCCAACATCCTAAGTGCCTGAGATCGTAACACATGAGAGCAGTGAAGAAAATACATGAAACTCACGAGAGTCACTCCTCAGTCTATACTGTGGTTTGTTTCAATTAATGTATCATTTAGTTACAAATATGTGATATATCTGAACAACAAAGTGGTCAAAAATTATTTTATTCATTTATTGGAAACATTTTCATGATCACTTTTTTCGTTTATACATTTTAAGAATGGCGTTTATCTCTTTTGAGAATGAGTTCTTATTTTATTTTATTTATTTGGGTCTACAACAGATGATACAAATGTATATGTCAGTAAATGTGTACTAACAGAGGCGGGGGTGTTTGTGAAAACAACAGGGACAGAGCTGCTGTCAGACATCAGCTGTGCGGTGTCATCACAAACGGACGTCGCTTCACGTGACGCTCCGGAGGAAAGGACGTCCCATTGCTCTTAAAACTCATTTCCCTGCTTCTGGTGGTTTCCTTGCGTCTCTCCATGCTTTCCTGGTGGGAGGGACTAGTCGCAGGGAAACGACGCAAGTGAGGGACGCAAGGAATCCATTTAACCGAAGTGAAACGCACCCATTGTGTAGTCCCAAACGATAGCTGAGGATTCTGGGTAGTGTAGTGTCTTCTGCCATCCTAAACTTCGAAAAAATATTTGTTTCTCCGAATCTAAGGGGTAAAATACAAAAGCATTGTACACAATTTAAACCAATCAATGTTGTGTAATTAACAAGGATAATCTGTTGTTTTTGAGTTGATGAGTAGTGCAGATATCACTGTAAAGTAAGGAGAATACCGCTCACCTTGCCTTTAACTGCCACCGACATGGACCGATGCAGTGCTTCCAGACCCGGCGTCATGGGCGGGCCCCATGGGGCCGGGCCCGCCCATCCAGGATTTGGGCCCGCTGTTTAAATCAGGGCTGAATATACAACATTTTAATTGTTTTATTATTATGTTCAGTGGCGGCGCCAGGGTATACTGGGGTAGGCTACAGCCAGGGCCGCCCCTCCCTACAGGCCAATCACGCAGGCTGCATGGGGCCCCGCCTTGCGCAGGGGGCCCCGCCCAGAGGGCCTCAGCTGCTGTGCGCAGTTCTCCGCTCAGTTCTCCGCGCACCCCCCGCGAGAGTGAGAGGTGACAAGAGGAGCACGTCTGTAACCCGACACCGTTGCAATGAATCGACATCTGACCAATCACGGCTTTGATACGGCCACTAGTGCAGGTGAAGAGATGTCGGTGAAAAGACAGTTTCAGTCCAGCGCAAAAAACAAAACATGAAGAAACTAGCACATCACTCGAAGGTGGGTTATTGTATGAGTCAAATGTACAACTTACGAATGTTGTATAAGTCAAATTGCCAATTGCCATATTAAAACATCAGCTGCAATTCACGACATGAAGAAGGCAGTCTCTGCAGAGCAGAGATGCAGTTATTTCCAGCATTCTTTATTTACCATTCATTCAAGTATGTTATGCCTTTTATCTGCTAATGTACAGGAGGAAGAGTGAAACACTGTCTGTCTAGTTGGCTTACATAACAGTTAAAGTTTACAGCCTAAAAAACATGGAGCATTTTTTCCCCTTTTATTCATTTTTATGTCAATTTGCACATTTCATGGTGATGCTCAGCCTCTCCCCTTAACTCCTAACAGTCATCATCATGTCAACCACAACACAGAGAAATACTGAGAGAAATGTGTGTGTAGTTGTTGATACATTGCTGACAGAGGGAACTAGAATACAGATTTAAGAAATATCAGTTTTTGAGCATGTCATAAGCATGTTTTGTCTTGACTATATTACAACTATATTATAATAAAACAATATAGTATTTTTATTATTGAATTGATTATGATTATTATTATTAGTAGAAGTAGTTTATTTGCATTAATTATGTTTTTATCTTTTTGAGGCTAGTATTTGGTAGGAAATGCAAAATTCACCTGTAAACCCATACTGAACGACATACATGCACATTTACCATTTACCTCACTGTATAAAAAAGTAACCGTTGATAATAATAATAAACAGGAATTATATTTGCAAAGTAGCCTACTTTGTTTCCAAAAAAAAAAAGTTAACTCCTGTCGGTTGGGGGGGGGGGCCTCATCTCACAATGTCGCCCCTGGTCCAAGTTGGCCAGGGGCGGCCCTGGCTACAGCCATACCAAGAAATGGCTTAGCACCATGAAAAATGATGTTAAAGTAAGTAAAATAAAGCCCGCCAACTCGCGCGGAGTTAATTGCACAGACAGCAGTTAGTAAGATTGATTTCAGCAGTCACTTGTCTGGAAATACCGAAGACTAGAAACGGTTTTGAAAACTTTTGTCACGTAGTGATCGTCTTCTCAATAGAACATCTTTGATAATGTCTTCTGGCCAATCAGAATCAAGATAACGGCGTGGTGTTGTTGCAGGAAGTCCCGACGGAGAATACTTTTGCCGTAGTACATCTCTATATACATCGATACAACATTACGTGTTGATATAAATCAACACGTAATGAAATAAGACCCCACGTTTGATGATTGATAGGTGTGTGGTCTGTCTTTCATTTTGACACACAGAACAATGGGGGCTATCCACCCTTATCCACAATATAAAATAATTCACACAGCCTCTTCCCTCTTCTCTCTGTGAGGAGCAGCAGGTTCAGCTTCAGAACAAAGTAACAGAAAACTAAAATGGCATTCATTTTTTTTAAATATGTCGTGTAGTAATAGACTTATTTATTTTTCTTCTCGAGAGTACCAGAATGTGTATTTTATGTTAGTATTTTAAAAAATCTCCTGGGGGACAATCCCCCCAGACCCCCCGGGGCTGCAGGGGTTGGGTTTTCAGCATGTCAACTCTTTCACTTGTGGGGAAATTGCAGGATTGGCACAGTGTTACAAATGTGCCACAAAACCAACCAATGGATGTATATATAATAAGACCGTCAACAGCCTAAACCCCTCTGTTTCCGTAACAACAATTCACGAGCACCTCCCTCACCAGAAATTACAGCCTCGCCTACTGATTTTAATGCAACCCGGTATCACGGCAAGACGTGAACATGTGACGATTTACCATGCTGGGAGACGTGAAGATGTCACGGTTTCGTCCCCTTCAAACGTGACAGCTACACGGTATTGTTAACCCATGTTAACCAGTGGAGAAATAACCGGAAATACCAAGCAAATGCTACCCCGACGTAATGATTTATTTTTTAATAGTCACACTCGATTACAGCGATTTTCTTGTTGCCCCAGCTGGTCGACACCTCTTTTAGCATAAACAAAGGCTACATTAATGTATTAAATCGATGTTAATCCATGCGTGTGGATGTGGAATTAACGGACGTGACGTTGTGCGATTGAGTTGCCAAGCAACAGCTTCGGTTCATGTTAATTTACAAACTATTCAACTACAACTGTAGTTATATTTAAAAACATGTTAGAAGGCCTCACGAAATACTTTAATGCACATTAAAATGTAAATGTGAAGGAATGTGTGTATAACAAAATACATCGGTCATTAAACGAAACAGGAAACAGACGTAGGCAAGATCCTCAGCTCGATGATTGGATGGTTATCCGCAATGCATGCTGGGATTTGGTGTTTATGTGATGTGAAATCTGAAAACGTTTTTTAAAAATACAATAATACTTTATTCCGAGTGTGCTTTATACACGGTTCGGCTGCATTAAATATTACATATCTGCCGTAATTCTCTATGTATAGAGAGAGCCCTGCTGAGAAGACTTCTAGACAAACAGGAGAACTGCCGCCAAAACTGAAAACGTGACGTGGATCATAAATATATAAGCAATTAAACAGCATCTTACATTTCTTTTCACACAATACGTCTCCTTGCAGTATCAACACTAATTCGGCTGACTTTTATATTTGATCCAATTGGTAGATAGGCTGTATTTACACCATAACCGTGCAGAGCTGATAGAAAGGGACACCTGGTGGTCAAAGCACGTTATTGAATTGTATTATTTTATTATTAGATATTAATAGGAGGATGTGCAAAACAGACAAACTAATAAGGCTTAATTTAAACATTAAAGAGTACTTTAGGTTAAGGTCTTATTTTGAATAAGAAAAAAGCTTTAAGAAGAATATGGAGGGATGAAACCCTCTTGAAACCGCAGGTCCTTCCTTCCTGCAGCAGTCAGACTTTACAACCAGCACTGCCCCTAGTAGACCCTCCTACACACACCACAACACAGACTATAACACCCCTTTCTGCTAAATACAAACCAACTTTGTGCAATATGTGCTATATGTGCAATATATATATGCCATTAATAACTGTGTAATTTATACCTGGCCACTAAATCAATATATATGCCGTTTTGTTTTTGATCTGTATTTTTGAAAATTATGTAACTTTTTATCTTTTTTTTAGCATATTGTTTATTATATTATAACTTAGTACTTTTTTAGCATATTGTTTATTTTATTCTAACTTAGTACTTTTTTTAACGCATGTAAGATATGCAACACTAAGCTGTCTGTGGCTCTTTCCTGCTGTAACACTGCACATTTCCCCTCTGTGGAACTAATAAAGGTATTCTGATTCTGATTATTTAATGGTCACACATGCAGAGCACACAGCACACACAGTGACATTTGTATCTACAGATAAATATTAAGCCTGACAAAGTACTTAACGTCTAATATATTGCTTTCCTGCAATGTTAACTATGTTTAAGCACTTATTTGTTTATTATTTGTTTATTATTAAATTGATATTATACATATGTATTATACTCTTATAAGATGTATGTAGATAGTATAAGAAATGTGCAGAATGACAGTTTAATGGTGGAGTATACACACATATTGATAGATGTCTTGTAATGCACTGTTGAGGAACCTGCGACCCAAGTTTTTCATTCCATGCATAACTACACAGTAGTTGTGTATAATATGATATGTCAATAAACCTTAGCTTATAAAATCTTGAAATCTTGAAAGGGATGTTCAAACTAGTCATTATATACAGTCTTTAATGAACTATTAGTAGAGAATAACGAGTAATGAATATACTTTATAGAGATCCTATTAATATCTAATAATAAAATAATAAAATTCAATAACGTGCTTTGACCACCAGGTGTCCCTTTCTATCAGCTCTGCACGGTTATGGTGTAAATACAGCCTATCTACCAATTGGATCAATTATAATAGTCAGCCGAATTAGTGTTGATACTGCAAGGAGACGCATTGTGTGAAAATAAATGTAAGATGTTGTTTAATGGCTGATATATTTATGATCCACGTCACATCTTCAGTGTTGGCGGCAGTTCTCCTGTTTGTCCAGAAGTCTTCTCAGCAGGGCTCTATAAATAGAGAACTACGGCATATGTCATATTTAATACAGCCGAACCATGTATTACAAAGCCGTTAGGTGATGACTTTCAAAGAGTAAAGCAAGCACAAAAGTATTATTGTATTTTTAAAAAACGTTTTCAGATTTCACATCACATAAACACCATATCCCAGCATGCATTGCGGATAACCATCCAATCATCGAGCTGAGGATCTTGCCTACGTCTGTTTCCGGTTTCGTTTAATGACCGATGTATTTTGTTATACACACATTCCTTCACATTTACATTTGAATGTGCATTAAAGTATTTCGTGAGGCCTTCTAACATGTTTTTAAATATAACTACAGTTGTAGTTGAATAGTTTGTAAATTAACATGAACCGAAGCTGTTGCTTGGCAACTCAATCGCACAACGTCACGTCCGTTAATTCCACATCCACACCTGATCCACAAGCATGGATTAACATCGATTTAATACATTAATGTAGCCTTTGTTTATGCTAAAAGAGGTGTCGACCAGCTGGGGCAACAAGAAAATCGCTGTAATCGAGTGTGACTATTAAAAAATAAATCATTACGTCGGGGTAGCATTTGCTTGGTATTTCCGGTTATTTCTCCACTGGTTAACATGGGTTAACAATACCGTGTAGCTGTCACGTTTGAAGGGGACGAAACCGTGACATCTTCACGTCTCCCAGCATGGTAAATCGTCACATGTTCACGTCTTGCCGTGATACCGGGTTGTTTTAATGTAACCATATATCGAGCCCGATTGTCGATTTCAAATGTGTGCTCTAAAATGATATTTATAAATTACTATTATCATTATTATAAGCAAGACAATAAATGGCAAATATATGTAGAAAATAAACGTATTTAAGATACGTTCATAACAAACGTAACGTGGGAGAAAATATGTTTCTAGAAGATATGTAGAAAATAAACGTTTTTGAGATACGTTAACAAACGTAACGTGGGAGAAAATATGTTTTTGGCTAAACGTAATTGAGAATGCTGTTTAGTTCTGTGGGAACGTCATTTTTAGGAGACATAGTTGATCTCTAGAGCAGTGGTTCTCAAATGGGTGGAAAGCGGACCCCTAGGGGTACGTTGGATTACTGCAGGGGTTCATGAGATTTATTTTATGTTAATGAAAAAAACAACATAAGTAATGCATTTAAACAAACTATTAATAGTAGATTAACCACTTTATTCAAAGGTTTAAAGTCATTCTGGATAATAAAATGGGAAAAATAAACGGGGTGCTCTCTTTTCCTCTCCCTCTCCTGACAGCCCGTCAGTCTCGTGCAGCTCGCTGAACCTGTAATAAGTGACCCGACAGTAAATAATAAATATATATATAACTAGTTTAGCTAGTTCCAGAGTAGATAAACTAGCTAAGTGTGTTAGGTCTAACTGTGTATTTAATGTTGCTTCACTCAACGGTCCGTCACAGCGGACGGAGCTGTGATCATGCAGAGCTGCGGGTTCTCCGTCAGCAGCAGCTGATCTGATCTCTGATCTCTGATCTCTCTCTCGCGTCCGGTTGCATATTGTAACGGACTGGTTATAATGTTGATGTTTGATGTGTTTGTTGTTCAGAGTTTGTTTGCATTTTACAGAGTGTCAGTGAACGTGCCACTGTTTTGATGGACGGTTCTTGTGACCTGTAGCTGTGGGTTTGGGTGGGAGAGTGTTGTCTGGTTGGTTGGGGCTGGAAGAGGGAGGTTCCTGGAGAGAGGGACGCGGGAAGCTAGGAAAAGCTAGCGGGAGACGTGACGGAGTGTGAGAATACGACAGGGTTAGTAGATTGTTTTGGTGTGGTTATGGCCAACAGTAACCTGTGATCTGTGCAATAAACTCCCGGATAAATGACAACCTAAGTATCCCTGTGTTCCTGTAGCGAGACGCTACATTTGGTGTCAGAAGTAAAAGTTCAACTCGGATTAACGGCAGCTAACTAGCGGCGTGCTACAGTTATTGCTGCCATACAGCCTGCAGTTTCCATCTCGGTGAGAACATGTCGCTGTGGGACTACTCTAAAATTAAACGGGAGGAGGAAGCTGACGAGCGGCAACACTTCGGCGCTGCTGAGGGTCGGGGAACGGACAGCCACAGAGAGTGGGTGAGAGAAATGACCATGAGAATGGCCGCTGAGGCTGGCTTCGACCGCTCCGGCTTACTCCCCCGATAGAGACAGTCAGAGACAAAGAGGGCAGACACGAGTCAACACACTGAGCAGCACAGAGAAGCCCTCCCCTCATCTATGAAAACCCCTAGGTATGATGGAAAAGCTAACTGGGAAGCATTCCAGGCACAATTTGAATTGCTAGCCAAGGCTGGCAGGTGGTCTGCTGAAGAAAAGGCCCTCCAGCTTGCAATGTGCCTTACTGGGGATGCTTTAACCAGCCTGCTGCTACTTAACCCTGATGATAGGAGTGACTATGATGCATTGGTGGGAGCTTTAAAGAGGCGCTTTGGACTATGCTCTACAGCTAGCCTGCTCCGCTCTGAACTGTGTAGCCGCAAGCGTCGGCCTGGGGAGCCGCTGAGGGAGCTCGCCAATGACATTGAGGGGCTGGTTCACCGCACCTATGCTCACATGCCTCCTGTTATCCAGAGTGAGTTAGCCCGGGACTACTTCCTCCAGGGCCTACTACCATGCCGACTTGCGTTCACAGACTTTGCTCGCCCACCCCAAGTCTCTACAGGAGGCTTTGGAGCTAGCCACAGAGAGAGAGATGCTATGTACTGCTTCATGGAGTGCGGATGACCACACACCAAAAGTATTGAGCTGAATACAGCAGAGCCGGCCTGGGTGGAAAAATTGACACAGCTTGTGCGTGCCACCACGCTGAGAGAGGAACAGTCTCCGAGACCCCGTCAGAGGATCTGCTGGGGGTGTGGACAGCCTGGCCATCTGGTTCGAGATTGCCCTCGCAGCACAGCTAACCAGGGAAACGGGGCCGGGTCTGCATAACCGGGACAATGCGGACCCCTGAGGTGTCTTGTCCCTCTTCAAATGAGGAAACGTTGCAACGCATTAACCAAGCTTCTGCTTGTCTGAAAGGGGGTGCATTTGGTGTTACAACCAACAGAAGAGGCTGGCGGCCAGCCTGAGCGAATCATCAGGCTGGGCCGAACCAGGGCCGAGGACTGCTGGTATGCCCCAGTGACTATTGCAGGAACAGACTGTTTTGCGCTGGTTGACACAGGTTCTTCACCAACCCTGGTGAAGCCTGAAACGGTGAGAAATAAAACAACTATTTGCCCTACCATAGTGAAATTACAGACAGTTACCGGGGAACGATCTCCGATGGTGGGAGAGACAATTGTGACAATGGGGGTGGGAAAGAAGTCTGTTCGCTGCCCAGTGTGGGTTGCAAACCTGGAAGATTGCATCCTGGGGCTGGATGTTCTTGGGACATTAGACTGTGTCATTGATACAAAGAGGGGTACACTCACTTTTCCAGATGGACAGGTCGTTCAGATGTGTAGGCGGCCACCCCAGACAGGCTGTCGGGTGACCCACACCATTATAACACAGACAACCGAGACAGTGACCGACGCCGTTGCTTGTTGCGACCCCCAGATGACGGCACCTGCACAAACCCCCACCCTGCCGACCCTGGACCCTTGCCTTCACCCAGTCATTGCTGCAGAACCTGTCGCAGATGAGAGAGTTTAGGCAGTGACAGAGGTCTGGCAGAGAAACTCTGATGGACTAACTCCCAATGAGCAGAACCTGCTGCTGCAGCTCTTGCTGGAATTCAAAGACTGTTTTTCACTGTCTGAGGCCGATGTTGGCCGGACAGATCTCATCGAACACAACATCGACACTGGAGATGCACAGCCCATTAAAATGAGACCACGACGCCTCCCTCTGGCCAGACAAGCTGCAGCAGATAAAGCACTGGGGGAGATGCAACGGGCTGGACTCATCGAACCCTCCAACAGCCCCTGGGCCGCTCCAGTAGTCATGGTTCCCAAGAAAAAGAAGGAGGACTTTCGGTTCTGCGTAGACTTCAGACCGCTCAATAAAGTGACCAAGAAGGACCTATACCCCCTTCCTCGCATCGATGAGGCACTCGATACAGTGGCAGGGTCTTCCTGGTTCTCCTCCCTGGACCTGCGCAGCGGATATTGGCAGGTCCCCCTTGCCCCTGAGGCCAGACAGAAAACAGCCTTCATCACCAACGGGGGTTTATGGCAGTTTAAAGTTCTCCCATTCGGCCTCTGTAATGCCCCTGCCACGTTTGAGAGGCTTATGGACCAGGTGCTGGCAGACATCCCCCGCCATGACTGTGTTGTTTACCTGGACGACATCCTCGTCCATGGTAAATCCTTCAAATCAGCTCTTGGGGCCCTCAAACGTGTGCTGGTGAGAGTGGCTGGAGTAGGACTGAAATTCCACCCCCAGAAGTGCTGTTTCGTGAAGCGTGAGGTGACTTTTCTCGGTCACAGGCTAACGGAGGGCGGCGGCGGCATCATGGGAGAGAAGGTACAGGATGTGAAGGACTGGCCCACCCCCAGCTCTGTGCAGGACCTGAAGAGCTTCCTGGGCCTGTCCTCCTACTACAGGAGGTTTGTGAAAGGGTTCTCCTGCATAGCTGCGCCGCTGTTCCGCCTGTTACAGAAAGGAGAGGTGTTTTCATGGACAGTGGAGTGTCAGGCAGCATTTGCTTTACTACAGGAAGCCCTAGTGGAGGCACCGATCCTCTTCCCCCCTGACACCACCCTTCCCTTCATCCTCAACACCGATGCCAGCAACAGTGGAGCAGGAGCCGTGCTGGCCCAGGTGACACCAGAAGGAGAGAGAGTAGTGGCCTACTATAGCAGAACATTTAACAAAGCTGAACGCCGCTACTGTGTCACCAGACGGGAACTGCTTGCTGGGGGGGCCTCCACTTCACAGTCCGGACTGATCACTCTGCCTTACAGTGGCTCATGTCCTTCAAAGAACCAGAAGGCCAGCTGGCACGCTGGATTGAAGAGTTACAAGCATATGACTTCACCATAATTCACAGACCTGGCGTGCAGCACGGCAACGCTGATGCACTCTCCCGCCGCCCCTGCTACAGTGATGACTGCCGCTACTGCGTGAAGAGAGAGACACAGGAGAGGGAATGCCTACAGGCTGAGGTGATATGTGCAGCGGTGGGACCAGTCGGGGCATCAACTGACCATGGACTTTTAGCTGTAGATGCTGCCGAATGGAGGAAGAATCAGGAGGGGGATGTCGACATCAGGCTGGTAACCGCTTGGGTGGCTGCACAACACAAACCCCGGTGGGAACAGGTCTCTGAGTTTTCTCGTGCCACTAAAGGGCTATGGTCAATGTTTGAAGCCCTGCGCCTGTGTGATGGAGTGCTGCAGAGGGGGTGGAAGGAACCGGCTGCAGGAGAGACAAGGTGGCAGGTGGTGGTGCCGAGGACCCTGCGGGAGACGGTACTTCGGTCAGTGCATGGAACTCCAGGATCTGGTCACTTTGGGGTCTCTAAGACTCTCCGCCGCCTGCGACAGAGATTCTACTGGGGCCAACACAGACGAGATGGGGAAGATTACTGTCGCCGCTGCGACAGCTGCACTGCACGTAAGGGCCCTACAGACAGATCTCATGCCCAGCTCCAGCAGTTTCCGGTAGGGTGCACAATGGAGAGGATCGGGATCGACGTTCTTGGGCCGTTTCCCCGCACAGAAAAAGGGAACCGCTACATCCTCACAGCCATGGACTACTTCACTAAGTGGCCTGAGGCATACAGCCTACCAGATCAAGAGGCAGAGACTATTGTGGACGCTTTGGTGGAGGGAATGTTTAGCAGGTTCGGGGCGCCTGAAGTCATACACACAGACCAGGGCCGGAACTTTGAGTCCCGAGTGTTTAAGGCTATGTGCGAAAAACTGGGATCCCATAAGACCCGCACCACACCCCTTCATCCACAGAGCGATGGCCTCGTGGAAAGTTTCAACCGCACACTGGCTCAACAGCTTGCCATAGTGACGGCAAAACACCAAAGAGACTGGGACGCCCATGTCCCCCTCGTGCTGATGGCGTACCGGTCTGCGACCCAAGATTCCACTTCCTGCTCCCCTGCCCTCCTCATGTTAGGAAGGGAGATGCGCACGCCGGGCGAGATGATGATGGGCTTGCCCCCCGACGCTCCTGTGGACCCCCCAGGGTTCGAATATGCCAGGAAACTCCAGGAACGGTTGCAGTCTGCTCACGACTTTGCCAGGCGCCAGCTACAGAGTGCAGGGGCGAGGCAGAAGAGGAACTACGACGTGCATGCTAGAGGACGGCATTTCAGTGCAAGCGAGTTGGTCTGGGTGTATAACCCACAGAGGAAGAAGGGCAGATGCCCAAAGCTGGACAGCAACTGGGAAGGGCCCTGCAGGGTTCTGGAGAGACTGAGTGAGGTCGTCTACAGGGTCCAACTGCAGCGGAGAGGGAGAATAGTTGCTCTTCACCGGGACAGGTTGGCACCCTATCGGGGTACAGCGACACCACTAGGATCAGGTGGTGAGACACAGGGGGCTAGGGACACTGTTCTTTCTTCTTCCCAACCCCCCTCTCACGACCCGGGGACCTTGCCTGGTTCCCCACAACCTGGACTTTTTTTCCCTTGCCCTACTCTGGGCCCCACGGTGGGCCTGTCTCTCCCTGCCGCAGACCAGGCACGGCCGCAGAGAAATCGCAGACCCCCTAACCACCTGAGAGACTTTGTTTATTCCCTCGAGGACGAGGGACTTTGAGGAGGGGGGAAAGTGTAACGGACTGGTTATAATGTTGATGTTTGATGTGTTTGTTGTTCAGAGTTTGTTTGCATTTTACAGAGTGTCAGTGAACGTGCCACTGTTTTGATGGACGGTTCTTGTGACCTGTAGCTATGGGTTTGGGTGGGAGAGTGTTGTCTGGTTGGTTGGAGCTGGAAGAGGGAGGTTCCTGGAGAGAGGGACGCGGGAAGCTAGGAAAAGCTAGCGGGAGACGTGACGGAGTGTGAGAATACGACAGGGTTAGTAGATTGTTTTGGTGTGGTTATGGCCAACAGTAACCTGTGATCTGTGCAATAAACTCCCGGATAAAGGACAACCTAAGCCTCCCTGTGTTCCTGTAGCGAGACGCTACAATATGTTTATATGAGGGGTCAAAATCCCATGCTCATAAAATGCTCATTTTTTTTTTTCTCTTCATTCCCCACGCCTTATTGCATGATGTTAAAATTGGTTTGCCATGAATTTAGTGATGGATTGTAAACATTTGAAATGTAGCATTTAAGTGTTTCTCAGTTACAAGGTTGTCGTTTTAATAAATCAGACACTGATGGTGCAGCGCTGTACTGTAGCCTACCTCTTTATATAGGCATGTTTTCCTTAACAAATAGTTTTTGCGCTGATCAGGGGGTACTTGGCTGAATTTGTTTTCAATGGGGGTACATTATTGAAAAAAGTTTGAGAACCACTGCTCTAGAGAAACAAAGTTTAACAATATGTGACTTTAGAACTTTATTCAGCTCAAAGACAAGATCAAGTGGACTGCCTATATCATTCTTTGAAAATGAACAAGCAGAGGAAAACTTCTCTCAAGGATAGAGGGTGTTGTTTTTCTCATACTGATATTCTGAACAATCTGTGCTGTTGTATTTGCTGTAAAGTGTCTCTACTGTAGGCTATTTTTATTATATGTACAGCACTTTGGCTCCACCAAAAATCGTTTATAAATGTGCTATATAAATAAAACTTGATTTGATTTGATTTGATGACGTTTGGATAGATCAAGTGATTGAATCAAATAATGTTGATTCTACAAGACCATTTTAATAAATGGCTTAATTAAGCTTGTCAACCCGCCGTGTTGTGTATGAACTGAGTGCCGTATAAGAAATGTATTATTGTCTTAACGGGTCATGTTGCTGATGTTGTCCCACTAGCATACTGTATACAGTACCTTGACATTTAAGTGTGCTTTTATAAATAGTCTAATGTGTTCTTGAAATTAGCTGCATCTTATATCATCGTAATAAAAAAGTAAAAAAATCAAGTAAGCTGCCCACAATAAATAATCAGAATCTGCTGTATTGGCCATGTATGTCCAAGGAATTTTACGTTGGATTCTAATGTTTAATATATTCAAAACCGGATCCAACTAAAGTATTCAGCTATTTCATTTGTAGGTACAGTGGATGTTTTATTGTAAAAGGGTTATTATATACTACACTTTTCATTTGAGACTTGAACCCTCAGACTTCTTTTCTGGCTTTTTTATTCCACAGACTGTTTAGATAGTCGATTTAAGTCAAAGGCACAATACAGCCTAAATTATGGCCACAGGAATGCTGTAAAAGTGGCAAGGCTGTGACCTTTATGCTCTTTGGAACTCTTTGGAATTCACATGTCTGGAAGTTTTGGCTTTGTCATTAGTTGCAAGAAGCTCTGAATAACAGACTGCTTGCATTGTAAAGGTAAACTATATTATCCCCATTTTTGTACCAGCTAATGTCAAAAGTTGGCTGTAATGTATTACCTATCAAAGGATGAATGTTTAAACTAAAATATTCTGTCAGAGTGATGTATGAGCTCCAGTAATAAGAGCTCTGGGAAGGTCGATGCGTGATATCCGTGTGTAAGCCATCTGTGTCGATCCCATGCAGATAGAGTCAATGGTAATAGACACATATGTGTGTAACTGCTACACTGCCTTAAAATATGTTTTCATCTTGTTTGACAGGTGGCTGGATGAATGAACACATGGTTTAATGCACAGCACATGTGGAACTGGTGTAAAACAAGAGGGAACATCTTACATTTTGTACGAGTATGTCACAATCATTGTCACACATTAGCTTTGTTTCGACCACTGAACTGTATTAAACAGATTGAAGGACAATAAATCTGAATAAAATGATGGTACATTATATTCAGGTCACAATGAATCACTGTTATAACACATTTTCTAATTGGGCAATATAGCTGGATTTATATCGTTGCTTGTTATCAGCTAATTTCCTTTTTACTTTCAACACTCTCTCCTTGGCTTGAGTTTAAACAAGCTGTTTCCTTCTGAATTATTTCCCTTTCTGTATCAAAAGATGTTGTGATATTGACAGATGTACAACACAACATGAGAAGATTTGGGAAAACTTTGAGCGCAGATGATGCATTCTGCCACAGCTGCAGCTGTGAATAAAACCTGTAATCATCCTGCCAATCAGATCCAATGAATGGAAGAAATACCCGGTCTGCGTTGAATAGTCCTTTTTTTGGAAAATTAAATATATGGGATGAGTTTTACAAATGATCCTTTAAAAATATAAAAGAAAACCTTTTCATTGTGTTCATATCTACATTTAAACTTACAATTCAAAGAAATGTTTGACCTCTGACTTATTCTCAATTGGTTATAACTTATTGGTGATTATGGATTAAATTGTCAATTACACTCTCATAATCAATGCATTTGCTCTGCATGAGAGAGCTATTTTAATGACTATAAATCAGTTTCCTCTTGGACCCTCAGGGAAGTAGAGAATCTCCAGCAGAGGGAGCTGATATCCAAGAATGATGAGACCTCATATTCACTTCCTGATAGTGTTCTTACTGTCTTTCGCTTTTTTACAATGTAATCGATTAATAAAACACTTATCCTGGGCAGTTTTGAGTATTTAACTGAACTCTTGTTGATCTTACACAGGTAAAAAGCACTTGTTGTTTGCCTCTACTCACTCTCTCAATAGCACCCCTTTCTGTTGCTCACTGCTCAGTATTGATGAATGTACTCAACAGTAAAAGGTGAACAGTAGGAGGGCCACACTGACACCCACATCAGGACAGAGGATAGATGAGAATGAACTGAGACATGGGCGAATAAAACATGTGTCTGAGGACTTGTTTTACCGCTGTTTGGGCTCAGAGGGAACTGTGAGCCACCCTGATGGGTAATCCTCTCTGTAATGAAAGGGCAAACACATTGAGCCTCACACCCACACTCAGGCATGTACATACAGCAAGCAAACATAGCTGCACCCCAAATACTGAATCTGCCTTATACTTTGTTCATGCAGTACATTATTAAAAGTCAGACTGTTCAGTTGATATGTTATGTATTTGGACAATACTGTTCTTGCTGTCACCTAATGATCGAGTAAAAAATACTTTTTTACCAATACAAATTAATATTTGTATTACCCTCAATAAGCGGAAAAATTATAAGCATGAACAGAGTTTCCATTTTCTTCAATTTATATACATCTGGCATTATATGACACGCTTCATAAAGCCAATGTTTTTATCCAAAGCAACTTACAATACAGTGCATTTGTTGGCTGCAAATAAGCCAAACCTTCCTAAGTACATACAAGAGAAATAGATTTGTTCTTTGTTATTGAAAATCAAAACAGGTGGGTTTTCAGATTGTGATGGAAGATGTGTAGACTTTCTTCTGTACTGATCAATTGAGAGCTCATTCACTATTTTGCAGTCAGGATTGCAAACAAGTAAGTTCCTCCAGCAGTCACAAATGCACACACAAAAATATACACATATTTGACCTTGTAAAATCGCACACAAGCTATTAAGACCAATTGAGCTGATGTTGTCTCGGTCCAGGCCAGCCGGTGTAACAAGTAACCTGATCCTGACTCCATGCTCTACTCTACCTTGTCATCAAACTCCGCAGAAATTGATTAGATTGCTCCCTAAGCTTCATAATGTTATTTACTCTATTGGATAACTGTGTGGGGAAACAGTTGTGCGGTCCGGTGCAGAAGCAGTAAGTGCATTCAGCACAACTTCTGCTATCATAATCAAAAGTGGAAAGTTGTGTCTTGTCTACACGCCCGACTGAAGTGCTCTGCCGTCATTTAGATATATTGCGAACTCTGTGCATGTACATGTGTGTATGGAGTCTAGACAGTAACAACAGTTTTATTTATTATTATGAATGAACACATTATAGATTTCCAGGGCAATAATAAACTCAGATTGTTGTTATAATAGTGCTGTTTAAGAAGTGGCCTTATTGATTTATTCTACAATTAAATATTTATATTTAAATATTTCTAGAACTTGCTATGAAGTAATTTTCAATACTCAATACCAATTAAACGTCTGTAAAGTGTCTCTGTTAGCTTTACACATTTTCCTCCCAAAAAAGAAGACTGATAAAACATTCTTTTATAACAGGAAGTAACATGTAGAATTTCATTCAAAGTGAACAACAATAAATGTCGCCAAACGTCACTGTATCTTAATTCACAGTCCCGTTCCTCTTTTTTACTGGCCGAATAAAACATCTGTGTTTTCAGTCATTTCTGTATCTGTCATATCTGCTCGCTCCATCAATCCGCTCCACTGACAGGAAGCATTGTCTGTCTGCGGATCTTAATCTTTTTCATTTTGACAACACGCAACAGGAGCACTTTAAGGAGCAACAAGATATACTCTATTATAAAAACATGGCACAATTTTGCATTACAATAATTGACAATGTTCTACTCAGTGATAAAATGCACTTTGTTAGTCTTATAGATGAATACAATGAGACCCTTTAAGGTTAAGGGCTTGGTCCATTAGAGCTGCAAACTGAGAAATAAATCTGGACTGGATTTTTTTTTGTTTATTGCAACAATCCAAACACTTTTTTTTAAATCTTTGTGGTTCAACATAAACACCCCCCTAACCCTAACATCCTTTTAATCTATGTCTATAATCTTTTTTTTTAGTGTGCATGTGTGTATGTTAACAGTTTAGAGGCAGCCATTATGTGTGGTGCTTATCCGCCATCTGTCTCTTCATCCATCTATCCAATACTTCCTGTCTCTGATATCAAATCTGTCTTCATACACCGCACCTGGGGGAATGCAGAGAAGCTTTTGCACTGGCCAGTTAAATATAATGAGACAACACTTGAACTTGTCTGCAAGAATGGGTCTCAAATTAAAATGGATGAATTGGCAATGAGGACAACCCATGAAGCATTCTCTACACAAAAAATATAACCTCCTCAGTCTTTTTCTTTCCTTCTTTCTGATGAAATATAGGCTACAGCTCCAGTGAAAGTGTCGAGCAGCCAACAATCATGTGTCACTAGGTTATGGATAACGGTGGTTTCGCCCCAGTCCAAGACTCACCTCAGGGACTTCATAAAGCTCCTGACTCCTGGCCAGGCTCTCATTAGGCCCACACATCCCTTTGCCCTCTGTCTGACAGGCCTTGGCAAGTGTCGCGGTAAATGTTTGTGTGTTGAATGTCTTGATGTGTATGGCTGAACTATCGCAGCTCACAAAGACCCATTGCGGTGCCTGGGATGATTTACAGTAGTGCGGACAGCCTCTGCGTGAAACATGTCACTTTATAAGCATAATCTTCCTAAATTCTGCCAATTATTTATTTATCTCCACTCCTCGTTTGGGCAATGAGGCTCCAGGGAGCATGGGATTTACACAGTGTGGGGAAACAATGAGATGAGAGACAGAGTGAGACTAAAACCCTTTGGCGCATTATGATTATTTTTCCAGGCACAGAAACAGAAATTTCATCCACAGTATGAGTTGATTATTATCGTTTTTACAGTTATTCTTCACAGTTTTGTTTTTGAATGCCCTAACCCTGACATTTTTATGAACCACAATATGTAAGCTTGCTGTTACTCTTTAATAACTGACAGATTCTGACCTAGAAAACAATAAAACAGAAGTTAATAAAGTTATTTTTTTTCATAATTTAGCCTACATTTTCAAAATTACGTACAGAATTTGATATGCATGTAAACATATGGTCAAAAGTATTCCAGATTGCTATTGAAATTGCACTGCAACAGAAATCTAAATTATTTGACCTCTCCTTTTCACCCACTCAAGATATTATGAATCCATCCATTTGTGACGAAACAACCATCAGGTGTCTCTAAAGATAGGAGCAAATAAGTAATAATAATATATCTTATTTAAATAGCGCTTTCATGATACACAAATATGCAAAGTCACACTTAACAGAGTTGACAGGAAAAACAGACATTTTAAAATTTGGATTAGCGGATTTATGACAGGGGCTGGCAGTTTCAGAGGGAGTTCCAGCAAACATATGTTATAAAGAGAGCTTCATAGTTGTTTTGCCTTCCTTGTCCTTTTGGCAGGACACATCAGGCCAGGCTGCTAAGCATGTATGTGTTAGAGTGCACCATTTCTCAATTTAACATAACAAACCGAAGAAAACGTATTTAACATTCGAAAATGATGCAGCTTTAAAAATAGAAGTTAACATGTATGCCACTGAACTCTCTCTCTGACAATTTGTATCCTTTTTATATGCTGAATTTTTAAGAATTTATACCTAAACTATTTCTTCTCCATGCTTGTCAGCCTGGGTGTCAGTTGAGAGCCTGTGTCATTCACTATCCCTTTTCATTAAGCATTCAATCTTTCTCAGTCTGTGAACAGCCTCTTGTGTCCGTTTAAATTGAGTGTATTTAGAGGAGATACTGGGCCTCACCCTGAAAATGACTGCTGACACTTTACAGACATTCACTAAACCCAACGCTTGGAATGGAAGAGGGGGAAAAAAGATTAATCATGAATACATTTTCCCTTATCCACGTGGCAAAAATATTCTATTTACAACACATTTCTTTGGGTCTTTATATCCAGTTAATGAGATTTCAAATAAATGTGAAGTGAACGGCATTTAAATTGCTATTCAGTCTGGAGGCATGGCACTGGAAAAGGGAGGGATTCCACCAGATGACAGAAGAGCTATTACCAGAGCCACTGCGTTCAGTGGGGAAGCAGCTCTGGGAAATGCAATAAGGGGCAGGCGCTGGTGAGGACCGTGTGAGGGTTTCAGGCATTTAATCTGGGGATGGTGTGATGTGGAAGAGGAGAGAAAGGATCCCAATATTAAAAGAGATTTAAAAAAAATAGGTTAAAGGGTGAATATCCGTGTGTTTTTAATCATTCTGTCACAAAAACACCTACAGACAATTTAAATGTATTTAACCCTGATTTATCCCATGAAAACACATTGTGGCATATATTGAAATATTAAACAGATACTGTATGTTTGTTTCAAATATAAACATGTACGTAGTTGTATTCAGGATGTACAGTATTCAATCAATTACACAATTCTGCAACAATCCCATCGAAACAGGGGTAAGCTAACAGAAATACCCTCATATTTGCAAATGTTCTTGGTAAAAAATTGAAAATTAAGCAAAAATAACTATGAGAGTTTTCACATTTATATTATGCAATGCTTATTTCAACTCTTCCCATGACATCTTACTACCCAACACAGTACATAGAGTCCTCATGACGTACAAAACGACACTCATCCAACACCTTCGACCTCTCCCAGCTGGGGACAGAGACCACTACAGGAATGAATAGTGATGAGCCTGCACTGCAGGACACCATGGTTTCTGGAAGCTCCACAGACTCCATAAGAGCCATATTGTGAGTGAGAGACAAAAAGAGATGCAAAGAGAGGGGATCAACTGAATGCCAGTTCTGAAGGGCCAAGAGCTTCAGGGCCCATCCACAGGGGACCTGCCAAATACTGACAGCACCCTCTATGACACCCCATCAAACTTCAGCAGGGACAGAACAACTCTAGAAATCAGGGTAGATTTCTCAGTGCAGGCGACTATTTGTATCCGGCAATATATATGTTTTAAAAGGAATCGTGGAATCATATAGTTGAGTATATTTATTTCTGTACTGTTATACAAGCTTTTCCAAAGCACAATAATACTACACAGATGTCCATTTACTTTATACATGTCACAATGGCTTTCTCCATGTTCTGCATTTTCAAGGGACAAATATGTTGATTAATATTGAGAGAGAAATTAATAATGAAAGATGGAGAGACCAATATATTTTGTTACATATTCAATTGTTGCCATTTAATGCAGGTAAAATAATGATTTGCAGAAACATATTTAAAGCTTGCACCCATGATGCCTCACAGTCACAGAGCATTTCCAAGACTTGGATGTTGAATCATCATACCCTTCATTTACATGTACCAATTTCCTCCAAATCAAAGTCAGAATTTATAAAAATCTAGGGAGAGATGTTAAATAGATCTCCTAAGAAATATTTACGTTAAAAACTATAAAAACTGTTACAATATGTGTTGAGCTAAATAGGTTAAATCTGACACTAACCCTAACCCTGTGGGTTGAAATATTTAACACCACATTTTTTCCAGTAACTATGTGTTGATGAACATTGATGAGCTAAAAGATAACCTTTACAATGAAATGATCAGTTCATAACACATCACAGTCCTTTGCCACAAAGCAGAATAACTGTCACCATGGTACTTGTACTTGCACTCATTTCAAATAGTGCTCTAATTGTTAATCTGACATATTTCATGAAATATGATTTTAATGGACATATACCAGCCACTTGGGTCATCAGATTAGTCTTCATAGCCATGGTGTATTATTATACATAGCCAATATGCTGTAAAATATGTCATAATGTTTGATAAAGTGAGTTATAGTGCATGTGGATACAGCCTGTCATCCCTAGCTACACTGTACTTACTGTCCATCCCTTCCTCTTCCTCTTCCTATGGATATATTATCACTTGCTCCCTCCTCACTCAGGCCTCATTCAGGCTGCCTTGTGTCTGTCCAGGTTCCACTGATGCCGGATGAAACCAATACCTTTGGATTCCATGCAGGAGAATGTATGCAGACATCAGCCCATGACATCAAAATGACACAGCTGCCACAGTTGTGCTTCTAAAATTTCGTATATGAACAGCATTCATAAATACTCACTAGACATTTTGACTTTGGGACAGCTGGTTTTCTAATGCAGCATTCTTTAGATAATGGTTTTAAGGGCTTTTGGACTTTTCCTCACAGTGGATGTCAGGAACCAGGTAGTCATCTAATCCATTTAGTCAGGAATCACACAGTGAAGGGGAAAACTTACTTTCACTCTGGACATTTATCATTATTGTTGTGGTTGTTGTGATTGTGAGTTTTTGAGATGGATGATTTTAGGTTTAAATGTTGACGCCGACAAACAATGAATGACACTATACTAAAAGCAGTCATTAACGTCCTTTCTAAATAAATAGTTCAGTCTACAAATGCACAAGCAGCTGAGCTGAGTGAGGCACAGCAGCACTTTAGGATAAAGGGTGTTAAACATGATTTACCAGTACGAACCAAAGTGGTTTGCAAACCAACATTTAAATTCACAAAGCAACACTGTTAGTATACATAACAATACAACATATGAACATGCAGATTATTTTTATCATGTTTTCTCACATGAAATAATACTGTAATGTAGGAAACTCATTGTTCTGACTCCTATCTTCAAAACAACAGCCTACAAAATATCTATGAAGCAGATAGAAGTCCAAAATGTAGTGGTGTCTAGCGGTGAGGGAAACAATTGCAAACAACTAAATATCCCTTTACTCTTCACTCCCTTTCCAATTTGTCAGAAAAGGAACAGTGGCCTTTAACGTTAATCAGGAAATGCACTATTTTAATTATGTGTTTGGTTTGACAACTCTAGGAGTTATGTTTATAACAATCCATTCCATTTACACGACTGAAGCACATTTATTATTCTTATTAGTGCTCCTGGCAGAGGTATTTTTCTATATGTGTTGCAGATATTTGTCATCATTACCAATCATTTGTCGGGAGGATGACAGGTGACACCTGATTGACCTGATTGCTCATTTTATGATTGTGTTAACATTCCATCAACCACTCCATTACCAGCTTCTCATAGGGACCACTGTACCAATGTCGCAATGCAGCATGTGGTGACCTGGGCTTGGATTTGTGAGATGTGATTAAATATGATTAAAACAATGACAAAGTAATTAATTATTTTCTATTTTACATTGTTTTACTTTTTTTTGTTCTATTCATTTTTTTGTATTTCTTATGTCCTTTTCCCTCTTCTCCACGCCTCCGTTCTCTTCTCCTCTCCTCTCCTCTCCTCCAGTCTCATGGGTCCTTCTGACAGCTGGTTTCACTGACATGTGTTTGCCAACAACAAGCTGGCGAACACTGATCACTCAATCCTCCGCTGTCCAAATATTTCAGAATGTTTCCATATCAGACCTGAATCATTGGAAACTCCACAGCATCTCTTATTCATGGCAGCCATAAATTATTCCCCCTGATATGAGCTCCAGTCACGTAAGGCAAAGCTGGAGACTGGGGCACACTTTGACAGAGATATAAAGATAGATAGAGACAGACAGAAAGAGAAAGAGAGAGAAAGACAGCGAGGGTCAAATAAAGAGAGGGTCAACTGATATGAAGTAAACACAGCAGGGGAACATAACACAAATGGAACCTTTTTAGTGGATGCTTCACCATCTAGTCAAACAAAGGGTTAAACTGTAGAGTGACTGTATTCCGAGATCCAACATTTTGTATTCAGCAGGACATACTGTATGAATGTGCAGCCTGACATTTCAGTGCGTTGCTCAATGTTCACTTAAACGATACACTTGAACCAACAAAATACAACCTCAAAAAGGCATGCAGGCTCTACATGTGCAAATACAATTGTAATGCCATTTCTAAGACAGTTGTCATATGACTTTGATGTGTTGCAGGCCTGTGTTTGTTGTGTGTCCTCTTTGCTAACCTAAATAAACAGTTTTTTAAAATGAAAATCTAACGTTGGTTTTGTCTGTTTTTTATTTTCTGAGAATCTACTGTCAAACTTTTTTTTAGCATTTGAAGTGAATTTCATGTTTTAAATATGGAACACATTTCCGACTACATTAACAATGAATAGCTTGTTTTAATGTCTATAGTGAATTGTGCCTACCTTTCATGGGCATAGTGCAGTAACACACTCATTTCCCATACAACACGCTGTTGTTAGATCCCTGTTAAAAGGTTAATGTGTGCACCCTTCCAATAAACCATGTACATGTACAGTATATGTTGCCTGCCTTGATAAAAATGAACAAAGAGCTAAGGTCTATAGGCTGGATGGAGAGAAGAGCATGAGATACGCCGAGTCCACCGGGGGGGTGGACTCGGCGTATCTCATGCTCTTCTCTCCCAGCAGATGAGGATCAGCACAAGTTGTGTGTCGACAGTCTTTGCAGTGTTTTTATGGTAACATATCAAAAAAACTGTTTTAGACAGTATTAAACTATAGACATGTAGTTGCTATATTCCAATTAAGTGAGAACAATTATTTATAATGGTTAGTGAAAAAGGTAAATTACAATTTTGTCATGTATTACTGTACCCTAAAATATCCTCCAGATGAGGAACATTCAAGTTAACATGTACACATTACCATAATTGCGAGATTTAAATGAATGGTTTTACTAGCCAAAGAAAACTTAAGTTGCTTCCACAACAGTTCAAATATTTTTGGACGAACTCTCAAAGCATATTTCCCATGGAAATAATTTACCCTTACAGATAATGATGGTGTTCTGTGGCTGAGCAGCAGGAACACTTCTTTATGACACAGAAAACCTTTGATATGGTGGCACTGGTTTGTCTGATGTTTTATAGTGGAACATTTAGAATAGCAAAGACAAATGCCGTTTCCTGGTCATTTATTTTACTTTTATAAAAAAACATCATGGGTGCAAATGAGTCACCGTGAAAAGTCCTGTGAATAAAATGTCTGCCTGCTCTGACTTGGATGCCTCTTGATATAAAAAAAAAGGAAGCAATTGCATCCAATTCATTTGACTTTGAGCTTTGAGCTTGATACTTTTGATGAGTTATCCAAGAAAGATTGTTTTACACCATGGTTTGTGTTTGCACTGCAAATTGTATGGTTAAGAGAAAGGGGGAAAAAAACTTGCACAACTCTGTATAGTCCAATTTATCAAAATCATCATTGTGTGAAGAAATGCTATTACCATATTATTTCATTACCAGGCCGTTCAAAGAAGATTGCACACACACGTATTGTAAACACATTCAAGGTTATGTTTCTACAAGCAGCGTGGGGGTGGGTCAGCTCCATAATAAATCAGCTCCCTGGTTGGTATTGTATTGTGTATTATTGTTGAACCCACCATAGTCGGCACTTAAAGCCTCTGATCCATGAAGAGTGCCGGTGTGTGTCACAGTGATGGATTTCGTCATTACGATGCCCTCCTCGTCTCTGCCTCTGTCCTTTTGTTCTGTGGCTTGTTTCACTTCACCTATACCTTCAAACTTGCTTCCATAAAAGTAGGTGTAACGTTTATTTTAAAAATACATGAACAGAGGTAGAGTCTACTGTGTGTCTGCGCAGAGGGTTTTTGTAATTGTGAGATCGTATAAGAAAGAGGCATTGCATGCTGTACATGTTAGTTTAAAAATGTTATATTTTAGTTTTGTGTATTATTTAAACATTGTTGATTTAAACATTACAAATGTATTTGGCATAAAAAAAAAAACATGATATATTTAATGGCTTTTAAATGTATAGTAAAAAGTAATATGGGTGAGAAATATTTATTGCCAATAAATGTAAAATAAAAAACTCATGCTGGTCGAACCCCTGAATACCTTTTGAATACAAATAAATGTAATAATTTTTAAAGCTCCTGGGTATTGCAGAAATTCGCAAATGTTAATCTAACAGGTGTAAATGGTGCATTTGTTTGGGACAATTTTTTTGCTGTGGATAAAAATACAAGTTGTTAGCTACAGAATATTTACAACACGAGGATAGTGTGTGTCAGCTTGATAAGCCACACCGCTGCTTATAAATGTATCCCATATGTATTCCATGACCAGGCATTCTAGTTTAATTTCAGTATAATTTAGATTCATGGCAAAAAGAAAAATGCAGATTATCACAAGCTTTAGAGAGTAAATCCTTTGTGAGATTTTTTAACAGCGCAAAGCAAAACAATCCAACAATTCAAGAAAGCCAGCTCAGTGTGATTGCATGCCCGGCATTTAGTAACCTAAGCTCTGATTCAAATGATTTTCCATGGTCTTTAGGATAAATCTGAATCATTGCAATGTTATGTGTTGGTGTCAGCTTTCACATTTCATTCAGAGGCCCAGTGTGTCTGCCGATTGCCCCACAACAGACTGCTGTTTGAACTTTCACACCACAGCAAGGAGGAATACCACATCAAAAGGTGTAAAACCTTCTCAATTCACCCCCTGAAGGCCTTCAAGTGATCTCACAGTTTCCTGGGTGTTATGGAACATGTACTGTCCAACACATTTGAGAGCACTGTGAATTAGTTTAGTCTCTATTACACAGAACGGAGGAGGGCCCAGCAGAGGGGTAGTATTGACCAAGAGGCGCTCCACTGCTAATGATCTCTACAGGGAGACCGAGGCCAAACACACACACACACACACACACACACACACACACACACACACACACACACACACACACACACACACACACACACACTGACCTACATCTGGGGAGTGTTTGTATGGCGAAAAATAATGTTTGATCAGCAGACATATCGCTGTAAGATGCATTGGCAAAACTCCATGGGATCCATATTTAGGAACGCAGCGAAGGTGTGCCTCCAGAAAAGCTCTACATGCATCAAGCAAAGGCTAAAAAACAAAAGCAAAAAATATCTGGCAATCTGGAGTTGGGCCAAGGCAAAACATGAAACTAAAACAAAGAAGCAAATATGAAGAGCACACAGCCAATTATTTGTATTCATTTCTTTTGAATGTCTGTTGCAAATGAAATTAGATTTTGTAATTCACGTTTGGCTTTTTAATTTTAATGTTGTATTGCAAATAATTGTATAATTCTGGTTTATAATATTTTCTTCATTGCAAAACATACTTTGGCTACAGGACAACATTAATGCAGAAATCCGTAGCTTTTTCACAAGTTATTTTTATATCAAAACTTCTTCCTAGAGGGCTTCCTTTTTTTCCTTTAATCAAGATATACTGTTTTAAAAAAAAAAATAAAGCAATATTCGTAACAATAAGGAAACCATCATCATTAATTTTACACAAATGTGACAGTGACAATAATATAAGATGACAAACCAAGAAAAAGGGAAACAGCTAATGGACTGTACTGGCTTTTACAGTAAAACCAATGACATTTTTTGACCCATGTTTTTTTATTTATAATATTCATTAAAGTATAATGCATGATTTGAAGCCACACATGAACACAAACCCCAATGGTACTTCACGCACAGAATTCAAGCATACATTTTAGACATGTTAGATCATGCAGCAAGGAGGGAGTAATATGTTTTATTCCATTTAATAATAAGGTAGGCTTCATTCCCATACGGTGGAGTTATACATTGAAAATGGAAATTTCTCTATTTAAGTCCTGATTATCAAAGCAGGTGGAGAGCAATTAAAATAAATGAATGGTGATGTGCCTCTGTCCGTGCATTACAAAACGCTGGGGGTGTCTTAACACACATTCATACACACGCACATCTGAGATTCTCTTATCACAGATTTCATTTAACATTTGGCCTACATTCAAAGGAAAAATAAGAAGGTAATCATGCTAAATATATGTGTGTGTGTGTGTGTGTGTGTGTGTGTGTGTGTGTGTGTGTGTGTGTGTGTGTGTGTGTGTGTTAGCCTGTGCACATCTGTGCGTGTGTGTCCTGAGTAAGAAAGAGATAGTTAACATTTGGCTTTTGAGTATGAAACAGCTGAGAATGCAGGAAACTCGGAACAAGTGCTGTCACATGGACAACTGAAACATTCACATCATACATCATCAACATCACGTCAGACAGACACAAAGCACACACACACACACACACACACAACACACCCACACACACCCACACACACACACACACACACACACACACACACACACACACACACACACACACACATACCATGTATACATCACTTCAGGGGACATTACATTGACTTACATGCATTTCCTGGAGACTTATCCTAACCTTAACCATAACCAACACATGCCTAACCCTAACCCTTACCCTTAACCTTACCCTTACCCTGATCCTAAACCTAACCAAGTCTTCACCCGAAAATTAATGATTGCCCTTATGGGGACCTCCAATTTGTCCCCATAAGGGCGGCGAGTCCCCACACGTGACTGTGTAAACAGATTTAGGTCCCCAAAGTATAGTAATGCTAGGCCACACACACACACACACACACACACACACACACACACACACACACACACACACACACACACACACACAACACACACACACACACACACACACACACACACACATACACACACACACACACACACACACACACACACACACATACACACACACACACACACACACACATACACACACAATAAGAGGATGACAGGATGTAGGAGAGTCCCAGCAGGAAGGAGGAAACATCTGACATATTATAGCTTTTTCTCTTCTGGCAAAAAAATACAATGAAATGTTTAACTCCAGTGAATTATCACAGACATAAAGCGAAGACAATATGAACATAAATCCTTTAAAAAAATCTTCATTGTAATATCACCTTGAACTTTCCAAACAATTTTGACTTCATTATAAAATCAACACAATGAGTTAAATATGTATCATGGCCTTTAAAAATGTGGTTTACTCCCTTTTGCAAATGAAGACAATGGTCGGCTTGGTGAAATATACCCTAAATGACTGATTACTTGTGGAAATGTCTAAATTGTCAATTTATTTTGTATGATGTGTGTAAAATCTTAAATTGCAGATAGGTGTATAGAAAATCTGCCTGCGGTTTTGAAGCAGATACTTGTGAAAAGTATCCCTTGACCGCAAAAAGGAAAGCATAGGAAGTCTGTTTCATGTTGGGGATGGAGTCAGTAACATAGGGGTCGGTTGTCTTCTGATTGGAGCATGTCTTGTTGATATCATTATACCTCTTAGAGTAGACGCCAGCTGCTGAGGTTGAACTTGAAATGATTCTCTTAAAAGAGCCAAAATTCATGACTGCTTAACGTCTTTACCAAATGTATTTTCAGATAAGTTCATTTAGACTTCAGATGATGAAATTGCATTTGCCAGACAGACAACGTGGTCATGTTAACCAGGCTAGTTGGGATAAGTTGGCAGAGAGTGATACAACAGAAGGAAGTTGTTTAAGAAAGAAAGGCCAAATGACAAATAGGCACAAGAGATCAGACTCAGAGCAAAGCAGGATGCAAGGAAACGTAGTGGAGTTAAAAAGAGAACTCAGAGGTGTGTTTGACAGGAAACACAGCCGTTGTGTCTTGCTTTGCCCCAGTTGGGTGTCGTCTTCAACTCCAGCCCCCGCTGATGGATGATGAGACACCAGTGGAGCCGAGCTGCGAGGCGGGACGGGGGATTGGAAACGATGTCTGAATCTGCCTCCTTTGCCATAAATTAAAACAGGACGGGAAGGATTGAATAGCACAAGTGTGTGTGTGTGTGTGTGTGTGTGTGTGTGTGTGTGTGTGTGTGTGTGTGTGTGTGTGTTGTATATGTGTGAGAGTGTGCTTTATTTTTCTATACTTAAAAGAACCCATTTGAGATGTAGACTTAAGGAGTGGGGACATTTTTGCCATGTGAGATCATTTTCATTGAAGTAGTAAGGGATTTATGGAAGACACAAGTGAACAATGGTTGTATTTGACCTAATCAAGGTTTTATTTCTAATGTTTTTATTCAGAAGTTTGTTTTCCCTTTAGCTACATTTTTGATGGTAAAGTTACATTTACAACTGTTTTCACAATTATTGGGGGGTTACGAAATACATCGTAGTGAGTATTAGAATACATAAAAAAGGTAACCATGTCTTTTAAAGGAACATTTAATAAATACATAACATAAGTACATTTTATAAAAATGGGGACAACAAATCACAAATGTAAATTACAGGATAAAATATTACGTTCACATGCTTACACATTATAATACTTCACGAGTCTTACAACTGATATTGTTGGTCTTGAGACGACTGCACTATGGTTAATGAAAGGCAGCTTTTTCTTAAAAGAATATTGAGCAAAGGAAACTTTTTGTTGGAAAAATCTCTTTGTTTCTTCTTTTCTAGAGTGACATTAAGCAAAAGCCATGTTATTGATATTTCAGTTTTTTTTATTTTGACGTTATTGACGTTATCCGAACGTAACTGAAAATAATCATGCTAGTTACGTTAAAGATGTAATACTTAGATAAAGTTACTGATGACATTTTTTACAGGTAATGTGTAATTGTAACAAAATGTTTTTTTTATATAACCCTCCAAACTGTGCAAATATCACACTGATGTGCTTGACTGTGTCTAAAACAATAGTTTAAATTAGCATTTAGGTAATGCATATTTTTCGTAAAAATGAACTAGATAGAGAGTCCTCACAATTAATGAGTGCAATGTGTGTGTGTGTGTGTGTGTGTGTGTGTGTGTGTGTGTGTGTGTGTGTGTGTGTGTGTGGTGTGTGTGTGTGTGTGTGTGTGTGTGTGTGTGTGTGTGTGTGTGGTGTGTGTGTGTGTGTGAGAGAGAGATATAGCATAGCCGTGTGAAGGATAACAGTCAGTGTGTGCATTTGTGTATGCTTCCATCGTAGTGCATTGACTAGCATGTGTCTGGAATCTCAAATTGCATCCAGATGTCACGGCAAATCAATTGGAGTCAAAGACAGCCGAACGTGTTTCATAAGGCTCACAAACCCACGGCAGGTGCGACCTCTTTCTCAGCTTTCAACAATGTGCTGGTGGTTGGTAAGATGAGTGGAAAAATGAATGGATACAATTATGGTTAGAGTGAAATATCAGCCCTATATTACATACAGGATAGCAGCTACAGAATAGTCAGGGTACCATTTATCATGCAATCGCAAACCTCAATTTTACTGCAGTTTTAGCGTACTTCTAATGTTATCAAATTATTCAAACACACACACATTAAAGCACTGTAGTGGGACTTGTGTAACAAATTGTATTTAAATTGTATATTGGGTTTATTATTTTACTTTAAAGTTCAAAGTCATCATCATTTGCATAAGTCACCTTTGGTTGAGTAAGTACTGAATATTTGCAAATGATGTAATCCACTTTGATGCAAACCTCCATCTGAAACGTGACCATTCTTTTTCGATCACTACTTTTAAAAGACAGACCACTTTGGCGAAGATAACGCTCTTAAATAACAACAGAAGTGTTCCCTTCAGATGAGTTCATGGGAAAGTCTCATAAAAAGTTATATATGATGGAAGACGTTTGATGTATTGGTGATTTATGATCCATGTTCTAGTCCACCTCTCTATCAAATTCATGTGTAGCGATCACACTCCCTGAGGTCCTCGTTACCAGCATGATCCCCTGACCCAGATTCAAACTGGACACACTTGCACATGGAGGTATACTCCAGACCACAATCCATTAATTTATGAATTTATGAAGAATATCAGCAACTGTAATAGTTACGACATACCAACTGTAGCCCGGGTGTGTATCATTTGTCATTCCAGCACAGCATGATCCATTATCCCAAATTTATATGACAAATAATCTTTAGCGACAGGAGTAGAGTGAGAATCGAGTGGATATAGAGAAAGATCTCTGGAGAGAGGAAGTGAGACGGAGTGAGAAGCTCTATCATCTGTCTGGTTTGGATCATGCTGTAGAGAAGATTTACGTGGGGTGCACCAAGAAAACACAATAAATTACTCTCTGTGCTCCTCATTCATAACGCTGGATTATCGTCCCCAAACCATACATCACGTGCAGTCTTTCGCATTTTGCGCACATGCATGGCCATATGGAAATAGGCAGGACTAAGGATGTAGGAAAACAGGCATAGACACACACAAAATAGTCAATGTCGGCGAAGAGCCATTAATCCAATCTGCTACTGGGAAGAGGTCCAATGGGTTTGTGTTGGTGTGTGGCTAGGTGTTTGATTTTTGGTAGGATGCATGTAGCAATCCATCCCCTATGAATACTGATGTGATTTGAACTCATCTGTAACTGGACCTCTGAGTGCTGTAATGGTAGTAGAGAGCTGTCATTAAGGTAAGGGCTACACATGCATCCTTTTATCACCAGTATGTCACTTAGGTATTTTGACCAGGCCTTACTGGTTGTCCCTTTACTTGAAATAAAAGGTGAACGTGCTTCTGATTTATTGAGGCGCTCTTCCTCATAGACGCCTTTAAAAAGCAGATGAAGTTCATGTTAAAGGTGGGGTAGGTCATTTTGGAGAAACCAGCTCGAGTGCGCTAGAATTTGAAAATACACAATCTGCCACTTCCTTACAGAGCCCCTCCTCCAACACACACGAACGCGCACATGACCAATGAGGGCACGAGATAAGTTTGTGCACAGATGGAAGGCTGACAGGCAGGTAGGCCATCCAGTTACTTTAGCCGGGCCGGCTAAAATGATTGGTCGTGCTTTTTACAGCGCCACGGCTTCCACAGATGAATCTTTTTATGGATTTTTTGTCAAATCATTTAAGATATTCATTGCTATCGGGATGTTAAGAGCATTCCATGGAATATAACAAAAAGTGTATCTCGAGCCGGTTTCTCAAACTTACCTACCCCACCTTTAAGTGTTCTTAATTCTTGATGTTTTAGGTCTGTTGTTGCTTATGTTGGTGTTTGTATGGTCTGCTACCAACAATGTCACTCTAATAAAGCATGTTGTGATATTTCTATGTGAAAGATGGAATACTGAATTAACTTTACTTGATTTTTTTGTTACTCTCCACAAAAATAACTTTCCATTGAAGTCATTGCCAACACATATGTCTTATATCTAGATAAGAAAAACACATTTACTGCCTCTTTCCACAACTAAGCATAATATATCAGCAGGGGTTGCAGTTGCTTTAAGTCAATGCCAAGCCAGTACATTGATGGCTTAATGAATGCAGAGACTGTTTGTTTGAGGAACATTCTTTAACATCATATAACTGTATTATAAATCAACCAACTAAGTAACTTGAACGATGTGTGGATGGATGGTGATTAAATATGTTTTGTGAAGTAGGAGAGCATTATTATTTCTTATACTAAAACAAAAACCTTGCAACTCAAATGTGAACATGCAGGAAGCAACATACCCAGTAATGACGCAACTTTAAGGACCAGGAACCAGGACAGTCATCCCTCGCAAGGATAAACCTCTTCTGAGTCCCACCTGTAGATAATTCCTTCACATCCTATGTTCACTTCACTCTGTGACACCATCGGGATGGAATCATAATTCCCTTTTTCACACACTTTATTTTCTTACCCTTTCCCGTGGCCCCTGTCATGGAGTCAGGATGTATCAACAGAAGATGGTGCCATGTAGTCTCGTGAATGTGATGACAACAACAGCCAATCGTGCAGTCCCACACCTGTAACACATCATTCTCAGCTCGCAGCCTGACCACCTGCTCCGACACTAATTCACTCCATCCGCTCCCTTTGCAACAACCCACAATTCACACGGAGGCAAAATCATAGAAACCTTTGTGGAAGAAAAGGTGTGAGAGGAGACTATTCTAAAGCTGTGATCGCTGCAGACAAGGAGTCTACGCAGGAGAGGACACAGGCTACTCTGACACAGGAAATCAGTACAAAAGCAAGACAATTACGTAAAACCACACACTGTAAAAAAACACGGACCAGAGTCTCTGTGACTTCAATCAATCAATGACCGGATGGTGTTATACACAAGACTGAATCAATACAAAAAAACCTTTTAAAGTTTGAGTGTTGGATAAACCACTGTCAGTCCACATGATCTCATACTTTTCCACCTGACCTCTTCCACTATGCAGTCTTTCTTTTCTTTCTGTGTGGTGGCCTCAACTTCTCATCTCTGCTCTGTTTCTGACAATTGCACACAAGCTATTGGAGCACTCCAGATACACCTGTTGTTGCTGTGTGTGTTTGTGCATTGATGTATTCTTTTGTTGTCTGTACAGCCACTCTTACCATCTCTGTGTTTATCCATGTGTGCATGTGCGATGTTGACCTTTGACGTCTTCATGCTGTATATGTTGAATCTACACTTCATACTTTGCTTGTTGTTAATACAGGCAATACAGACGTCTGTTTGTTTGTGTTATTATTGTCATTCAGTGACTCATTATCAAGCAGTAAGTCACAAATGTCACTGCATTATGTGTTTTCTGATGTGTTGTGTTTTTATGTGTCCTTTGTTGATTGGAATGAACAGG
Organism: Gymnodraco acuticeps; assembly: GCF_902827175.1. NCBI lineage: Eukaryota > Metazoa > Chordata > Actinopteri > Perciformes > Bathydraconidae > Gymnodraco > Gymnodraco acuticeps. The sequence continues at coordinate 972,341 of NW_022991091.1, read as the reverse complement.
TGGATAACAACATGATGAGAAAGAGAAAAACACATTTTATAATAATTTATAATAGTTTATAATTTCTTAAGAAGAAAGAAAGTGAGGATAATTTACATTTTTAGTTCCAATTTACAACCTAAATTACATTTGTTTTTAAGAGCTATCAGCTGTAAACAGTTGCCTTTTCTGAACCCATATCGCCCTCTTCATTTCCTCTACTCTCTGCCTGTATCTTTATCTTCCTTTTACTCACATTACTTTCTGTCCTCTTCTTTTCTCAAATGAACAGATACGATAGTTCATCACTGGATAAGATGAATAGTCTGGTACAGTAATATAGATGGTGTCTTTGACCTGTGGAGACTCCTCCAACTCGATCCGAATCAATCTCCCGTTCCATCACTGCGACCCAGATGTCCATCTTTCTTCCCTCTGTCTATCACCCTCCCTATCTCTTGCCAATCTCCATTCATCAGTCCTTCGATCTCCATTTTCTCCTCTCATCTTTTCTAGCAAAATGACTTGAGTCTTGACAGTGAGAAAAAGTTAGTCCCTTTGCGCAGTACTTGAAGTGAAGAAAGGAATACATGAGAATTGGACTTCCAAGATAAGTTTCCCCTGAAACCTTTTGTTCCGAGGATCTCATGCAGTATTCATATTTTGGATGAACTCTCACTAGCTTTGATTTAGTTTCTTTTTTACTTACTAATCAGGTACAGATTAAATGACCTTGAGGCATTAGCTAAACAGGGTGAGTCACACCTGCAGCTCTTTGCTGTGTGTGTGTAGGAAGGGGAGGTGTGAGATTTTAGTTATTATCAAGCTACAGTTATACAGGACATATAGAGCCGATACTTATCATTGTAATCTTTGAATATCAATACACTTTAACGTTTTTATATTTTAGGGTCGGACTCGTTACAAAGGTTATGCAAATGACGTTTCTGATGATATCAGACTTCGGTCAGAAAAGCTGAACACATGCTCAAATATTGAGAGTCAGTCTAGTTTTTTCTAAGAAACCTGAGCGAAAGTACAGAAAAAGTCAAAATACTGCAATTTTCTTTTCTTCAGGCTATAAAGGAGAAGTTGCTGAATCAATAAAAGCAAGACGAGCAATGGCAACAGATTGGCAAATGAATCATGCTGCACATCAAGCTTCACTCTGGACAGAAACTGTGGCAGAATAAATCAGAAGATGTGTTAGGCCCAAAGGCAAGAGTGTAAAAATCCTCTAACAAATATAAAGGGAAAACATGAATGCAATATTCCCATCACATTTTCCACACAGTCATCATTCATTTGTATTTTGACTGTGGTGTTAATTAACAGCAGACTGCAGAGTACTATTTATATTATTACTCCAAACATTTACATTTCCCCCAAAAATATGGCTGGAAGACTACAACCCCCTCACACACATGGTCAATCAATCAATCAATCAATCAATCAATCAATTAATCAATCAATCAATGTTTATTTATATAGCCCAATATCACAAATGTTACATTTGTCTCAGTGGACTTCACAGTTTGTACAGAATATCAGAATGACAATACGACACCCTCTATCCTTAGACCCTCACATCGTACATGGAAAAACTTCCGGAGAAAACCCACAGTTTAAAGGGAAAAATGGGAGAAACCTCAGGGAGAGCAACAGAGGAGGGATCCCTCTCCCAGGACGGACAGACGTGCAACAGATGCCGTGTGTAAATCGAAGAGATAATACATTTACAACATATGTAGTCCAAATGTTTGGAAATGCATGTGTCTATAATAAGAAGATGAATCCACGAGGATGTCAGCAATCTTGTGGGAGCCATCAGTGAAGTAGTATGGTGAGAGTCAGGCAGGACCGCAGAGACAGGTTCAGCCACGACTCGAAGTCCAGGACTCAGATCCAGTGCTCAGGATAGAGGATCCAGGACACACGACCACAGCAACAGGATTAGCATCGACTCAGGATCCCGGCGTATATATGGACACAAAAAAGGGATTTGGGGGAAACTGGGTTAATCGGAACATGAGAGTACACAGGTACAAACAGCCAGAAAGACGGAGTAAGGTGCCCCCCTCAACAGTCCAAGCCTATAGCAGCTAAACTAACGTGTCTACATACATGCACTCCCTTAGGATAGGTTGAGGGAAAGGGGTAGCAAGTAAGAAGTAGGAAACAGAGGTGGAGAGGCACACAGGGAGAAAGGTCCCCATTGGAACCTGAATGTGTCAGAGGTAGGAGTGGGTCAGTGACTACGTTCCACACTCCCCGGCCGGGCTAGGCCTTCTCTGCAACCTGTTACCCTCTAATAAACCTTGAGAGGTCATAGAGGGGAAAGGTTTAAGTATGTTTTAAGTTAATGGTAAGTGCATTAGTTTAAGTTACAGCTAATGACTGAGCAGTCGGCCCCTTGTTTGTTTGCAAATGTGTGCCAGTGATCTAAGGTAAAACAAATGATTGCTTAAGCACACCTTAAGAATTATCCAATAATTAGAAACTCAATATTGGAAGCAATACAAATGAACCTTTCAGAAGAACAGCAGATATTTCTATTTCTTGGTTTGTTTAATTCTGGCGTTGTGTTTCATTCAAACTCAATCCTTATTTCTTTAGAAACCTAGACCCGAGTAACAAGTTAGTATCTGACTATTTCTCACTGAGCAAATATGTGCATCAATATGTGTACCAGGGTAGTGACTTTTAGTGCAACACTCCTCTGTAATCTTGTTGACTATACTTCTAGTAATACGGTAGCGTAACATGTCAGTGGGTTATTTTATCAGGAGCAGAATGAGATCCTTCTTGTTCCTCTTGTAAACCTGTGTCTGCTCTGCGACAGGGTATTGGATCCTTTGTAGAGATGAATCGATGATGGTATTTGCACAGTTCTTATCACACTGCCCATCTACTGTCATAGAAACCCAGGGATTACATTCATCTCCGGTTTACCGCTGACAGCAAGGGGGGGGGGGGCGGAGTGGCTCGCATAACTTTATCGTTCTGTCTTTCTTTCCCTCTTTCTTCCTTTTTAACCATCCACAAAATAATAAATATAAGAGGCACATAATAGTTTATGTCCTAAGTTTACTGAAATATAGGATGTTGGTCTTTCATCTCACCCGATAACGGGTTCAGTTCAGTCAGCTGATCACAGAAAAGCAAGATTAGGTTTGCAAGTGAACATTATGGGACATCACTCCAAAAAGGAGCAAAAGGATTACATTGGGCTCACAACATGCAACAAAGAGCAAGATAAGAAGAGGAGGGGGTAGGACACAAACTGAGAAGGACACAGAGCAAGTAAAAGGGGGGGAAAATGACATTTTAAGAATGTTAATTAAAAGGGGAAAATAAAAAGCCATGGTAGATAAATTCCTTTTCTTTTTTGTTGTTGTTTTTTTTTAGAGTAATGGTATTGTGAGCATAAGCAGAACAAAGAGCCGCAACCCACATCTGTCCTCTCTACTCTGCATGCAGGAGACCACCTCCAGCTGTCTGCATAATAAACACCCTCTGTGACACACACACACACACACACACACACATGCACATGGCAGAAACGAGCAAATATGCAAGCCTGCATGTGCACGGCACGCTCAGTTCCTCGTGAACATTGCTGTGAGCGAACATTAAGATGTTGTAATTTTTGGGATAATTAGTTGGCCTGTCAGTTTTATGGCTGTACCTTGCTAGCTCAGAGATTAGGCCTCCGAGACCTCTTGCTCTGCTGAACATGCAGCGCTGTGCCATTGTGTGTGTGTGTGTGTGTGTGTGTGTGTGTGTGTGTGTGTGTGTGTGTGTGTGTGTGTGTGTGTGTGTGTGTGTGTGTGTGAGAGGGAAATAGAGAGAGAGAAAGGCATGCCACAGAGTGAATGCCACAGAGAGGGAATTATAATGCCGCTATTTAATTAGCAAAACCTCATTCAACTTCATCTCTTCCATTAGTGATTCAGAGCCGCTATCACCGTTAGAGATAGAGATTTCCCTTCAGACACATTCCAATGTTTCCTTGCCCATTTAATAATTTTTAAATTCATAGCAGTCATTTACATTTAAATACCCGTTGTAATAACTGTAATCATAACTTCTCCGAGAGGAATAGCAATTATATCTGGATGAAGTTCTGATCGTAGTCCGATCCCAACGTTTAAAGAAGAGAGGATAATGTCCACAAATATAAAACATGTAATCCATCTGTTTTCACACCTGGTGGTAGCAAGCTTTTACTATTTGTTGAAAGGAACATATACATGCAGGGCCGTCCCTGGCCAACTTGAGGCCCCACGCAAAGTTAGATGATGAGGCCCTCTGTTTCGCGAGCGTTGACGGGGGGGGGGTGGTTGGTGGAGCCTCGCAGCTGCGACACCGTGCCACGCCACACTAATTGCGCCGCATAAACGCATAGGTGCGCCGCATTTGCGGGGTGAGGCCCCACACAGTCTGCGTGATCTTCCTGTAGGGAGGGACGGCCCTGTATACATGGAATGGAACACAAAACCTGACATTGGGTAAAGCTATACAAATAAGTTATAGCAACACATTAAGTAGGTGAGAATGAATCATTTCCTAATTCAATCCAAAGCTGTTAACTCCTCATGATGATTATCTTTTCGATACAGTATGTTCATTCACTAATAACATGCATGCATAGGACACACACAACTACATTGGCAGGTATCTCTGCCAGCAGACATGTTCTCCAAGGATCTGCATTTTTTTTCTCTTTTGAAAAGACTCAACAATTACCCAAGAGGCACAATACTTGCTCAGGGAAAAACCTGGCAGCACAACTGAGAGGTCATTTCTTTTTATAAGTAACGTAGGCAGGCAGCAACTGGGGAAAGTAAAAGAGCAAGCGAGAAAGTAAGACAGTTACATTTTTCTTTTCAGCACATGGCTGCAGCTTGTGGACATCTTAAACACTGTGTTTACGGCCTGCAGTCCATTAGCTCATACAGACTGTTAGTAATTAATTTCCTCAGACACACATGCACTCAGTCACATGCACATACATGTGTGCGGCGCAACTATTCATGACTTGAAACAGGGGAAGACAAGTAATTGAATTATGTTTCACATAAACAATAAACTCAGGAGAAATGAGCCTGCTGTTTCCATATCCCCACTTTACATCTAGCGCCCTTGGCAAGTAGCCCATGTGAGACAAACACACACACACACTTTTGCATCTTTATGGGTCAGATTCACATTAATCACTATAGTCTTATGAAACCTCCTCAAGCCAAACACTGTAGCGAAATCTAAGAAGTTGGTATTTGGTATTTTTGCACTGTACACGTTGTTTTCTTTTTCTGCTGAGGCTCATCTTTCAAAATGTTGCATTATCCATTATCTCTGAAAGGATGTTGGTGCTGTTGTGCAAATAAAATGCTCATCCGAGTGTTTAGTCTCACTCGACCTCTGGTTATTTGACAGCTTGAGTTCAATAAAAAGCTGTGATATTCAACCTTCCAGTTCACTCTCAGGGGTAAAAACGATCATTTGTCTGCTCACTGTCATCTCCTCGCTGGGAAGTAGATTCGATTGATGGTGGGTGACAAACTCAATGACAGCTTTTAATTAATAGAAGCAATTCCCCTTGGAACTCTTTACAAATGTGGTTAGATATGGACAGTATAGGAGATATAACTCATCACAAGATGTTTCCCATACCAATGTGATGCAGTGAGACTTCAACATAGATAAACACACTTAGTTCAATGATTATTCCATTTGAGAATGACACAATATGAATAAATAAAGGTTGTTTTCTTGTTTACGAAAAGTATAATGATGATGCAAATGTACTCCATAGCTTTTTTAATGCAATGTCTCCAATTCTACACATTCTGAGATGCTTTCTAATAAACATAATTGTCAGAGTTCATACCTGGGAAACCAGATGGGGGATCACATACTTTTTACTTCACCAGTGACTGGTTGATTGTACGGAGCCCCCTAGGGGACATGGAGAAAAAAAAGAAAAAAAAAATGTTTTGCGAGATATCGCAAAACACCTTTGCGAGATCTCGCAATACTTTTCATTTAGTACTTCCTGGTCAGTTCGGCTGCTACGACAACACAGAAACCACAACAATGGAGTGGTTCATCGATTTTACTTTGAGCTTGGCCTTAAATATAAAGATATAACATCAGTGCTTGGCAATAGGCAGGGGTTTCACACATAGACTGTATATATAAAGGGTTTCACATAAGTGAAGACACCTCAAGAGAACACTCAGAGCGAGGGGACATGCACGTCCCTCTGAGCTGAGTTATTGACAGATTCGAATTTCGCGGATCAATAACTCATGAACATAACGTTGTAAAAATACAAACAACATGACTTTACAATCATAGCAAGATAGACAACGAGCTACAGAGTCGTTTTTATCAGAACAGTTCGATACGCGCCGTCATCCGAGCTAAACATCAATAATTGGTCACAATCTGCAGCTTGAGGAGGGAGACGAGTGCTTAGGGACCGTCTACAAACTGCAACGGGGATTTGCGAGATCTCGCAAAGGGGTTTTGCGAGATCTCGCAAAACATTTTATTTTAATTTGTTTTCAAATAAAAAAAAATGTCTTCTCCATGTCCCCTAGGGGGCTCCGTATGCTTGAGGTGTTTAAACACAACTTTTTTCTTGTATTTTCGTATGGTTGTATTGTATATATCACTCCCATCCCCCTACCCAAATACTGTCCCCCTAACCCTCTAAAACCCAGCGAGTGTTTGGATCATAACTTACATTATCATCCATCTTGTGAGGAAACGGGTGACATTGGATATGGATACTTCTCGCAAAGTTTTTTTCCTCTTTCCCATAACTAAAGGATTTACTATGGGAGAGCCTATGCAAAGAGGGCGCCTATTTTTTTACACTTTACTTTCAACAGTCAAAGTGTGAAAGTAGAAACTGTAAACACTTCAGACAGAGCGGGCTGAGGGGAAATAAGAGCCACTAAGAATGCCTTATCTTAGCTTAGCGTTCATTCATTTATCCTAAGGTCAAGCTAGGAAGAAAATTCAAAATATGACTGTTTTATTTGAAAAGATCAGAGCCTTATTCATTTTTATCTTCAGGTTAACCTCTACTCTTCTGTCGCTCACATCCTGCTGCATTACTTTTATGTTTCAAATTCAACATCACCATAACTCCTTAAAGAACAGGGAGATGTCAGAATTACGCTCAGATTTGAGTTTTTCAAAGTAACAAATATCACATTATTTTGTAGATGGGATGTTAAAGCCCAACGAATAATTAAAGTGAACAGTGCAATATTTTTAATGGACTTCAATTGTCATACTCCGGGGAATATTAACACCAACCTTTGACACCCCCCACATAATGACAAATGTGCCAAATAGGGTGATACATCTACACAACCAAACCAATCAAGTTTGTCATTGCAACATTGCATGCTTCCCTGAGTGACCCGACGACCTCTGTGAAGCAGACGGCGTCTTGCGGACATCATGCTGGTGTGAGAGTACTGCCTGAGGGTAATACTCTGTCCACCACGCGCACACACACAGATACACACATATTTCCCCTGGCTCTGTCCTGGCCAGCATATGGCAGACCTTGAGGTTCAAGGACACCAGTGTTCCACAGATTTAGGAGATTCATCACTGACAGACACACATTCATCTCAAGCCTTACCCACACACACAGGGACAAACACATTTGTGCACACACACACAGACACACATACAGAAACTCAATTCATGACAGAGAAGTCTGAAAAAAGCAGAAGTAGCCATCCGCTCTATACAGATTAGTTTATATCTGGTGACTGTAGGTGCATGACAGTGGCTTAACAAAAGAGCCCATAAGGCAGAGCGACACACAGACAAAAACATAAACACACACCATCTCTGTCGTTGACCTTGTGAAAATCAAGGGAGGCATATAAAACTTCTTTCTTGTCCACTGTTGACATAAGCTTACATTTATTTTTAACAGTTTACATAAAAAAACATGTAAATCCTTATGTTTGCTGTCTTCTGTGCCAATTTGAAATCGAGGAACTCGTTACTGTTGATATGGATTGGATTATAGTTAATGCGTGCACACAAATACAGAAATATGCAGACATGCTGAACATGATATGAAGCATTGATGCAGAGACACAACATGCAGCTTATGTGACATATAGTCAACAAACAACCACCGTTGGCCAGCTCCTCTTATTTGTCAGCAGCGTGGCCTTGGTGTCTCGTCCTGACATGTTTGAATAATCCGGGATGTGCTTCAGTAAACACAGCTCCTCTGATCTGATGGATCATATCTGCTGGCACGAGCATTTGTCACAACCAAAGGAGGGAGCAGACACAAAGGCTACTGTAACTTACATTTATAGTGGATGTTATTCCATAATGTGTTTATGTGTGTGCGTTTTGCTTTCACAGCGATACTCAGATGCATAAGAAGTTGTATTTATTAGCACCTCTGCTATTCTAATTAGAGTTTGATTATGATTTGAGTGGTCTGATATGACAATAATGATAATTATGATAATAATACTCATAATGATAATAGTACATTTTATTTATAGAGCGCTTTTAAAGACTCTTCTAAGACACTTTACAGATGCAAGACTCACACAGAAGAGAACATTTTCTTTTATGAATGGCTAATATTGTTTTTTACATAAAAGTTAAAAGGCTGAGGTGCAAAAACTAAATAGAAATGCCAAATATAAACTATATATGATCTACTTAACCCTCCGGTGTCATTCGATTGGACTACGCACATTAGTCATTCGGGACAAAAATGTCCACTGCAAAATACTTATATTAAAAGAGTTTTTCACAGCTTTTTTGCGTTCAATCTTTAAAGCAACTTCAGCCCTAATAAAAAATGCCCAAAATGTAATCATTTTCAGGACTTTAACCCTTTAAATGCCATTTTAAATACATGAAACCGCTGTTGTTTTTCATGATAAAAACTGAGAAAATTAGTTATATTCCATAAAATACATATCTGGGGACTGGCTTTTTTATTAAAAACAATCTTGGATATTTCAAAGATTAGCAACAAAATAGATTTGTTTGCATTATTAGTTTTTGCACAAAATCAGATTAAACAAAAAACTCACACATTCGCGGACAAAAATGTCCACTTCCAAAAACTGCTCTAAAATTACAACAGATTAATATTTAAAAAAACTTTTTGGGGTTAAATCTTTCAATCAACTTCAGTCCTGATCAAAAATACCAAATGTTAAATTATGTTCAGGATTGTAACCCTTTAACTGCCAGTTTGAAACCATGCATTTGCGTTTTCTATGAAAAACATGCACAAAAAGGCAGTTATTTTCCATATAATTAATGGCTGGCTGGTCATTTCATTCCTGTGATACCCAACAACCAGTAAGATGAAGAGGAGCTTCTCTGTGGGACAAGAGGTCTCATGCAGCCCATAACTTCAACTGCAGGACTCATCCTCTGAAACAGAAACACCCTGAGAAGGAAAATCTGGTGTGGATCTGCCTGAACTGTCCTTGAAAAAGGGCTGGGTGGCGCTCTATAGCTTAGAGCCAATAGGAGACCTCGATGCATTTTTTCCCCTCCTCCTCATTAGCATTCTGTGCAACTAGTGTGACTAGTGCACATTTGGGATCCACTAGTACTTCTAGTGAACATTTTAAGCCTCACTAATTGAATTTAAATGTATCTCACTAGTTAACTAGTAAAGGGCAAAGGGTTCACTAGTTAACGTGTAGACATTTTGAGCCCCACTACTAGTAAGGTCAAAAGAGGCGTCAACTAGTTAACTAGTGAACATTTTTCCTTTACTAGTTAACTAGTGAGTGATTTTGGGTGATACTAGTTAACTAGTGCAGAAAAAGGTATGCCACTAGTTAACTAGTTCTGCTTCTTTTTTGTAACTAGTTAACATCTCAGAGCTTTGGCAGCGCACTAGTTAACTTGTAAGACTTTTAGCTTCACTAGTACGGTCAGAGGGTCACTAGTTCATCAAAAAGCTTACATGTTGGTTCTTTGGTGCTACTAGTGCTGCTCCTGGCGTCACTAGTAAGGCTTATATGGTAACTAGTCGGACAAAAGTGCCACTAGTTGCTGAAAAAGAGTGACTATATAATGTTGTATTTAACTAGTAAAGCAGAGTGCCAAACTAGTTTGACCATATATCTAACAAGTGAAATCAAAGAGCCAACTAGTGTAGGCAGCTGCCGTCTGATATCAAGGATATGGAATAAATGCTCAAATGGCTTGCCATACTAATTAGCCTGTTTGTTCTACATGCTTTATTGGTCCTGGGGGGATGACAGGAGATGGGCACATACACACCTTGCTCCCTACAGAGGCCCATCTGCTGTACAGCCACACACACACACACACACATACACACTCACGTACACACTGCCATGGAAAGCCACTATAAAACTGCTGATGAGGGAACACAAGATATTGATGGGATCACTCATTTGAAGTGTCTGTTTGGAAATATTGCTCCACTGGCTGCAGAATGGACGCTGATGAAGAGTGAATGAAGGAGAAAAAGAACAAAGGCAGGGAGAGAAGCTCAAAACCATCACTATTTACTTGGATCTTTCCAAAAAGGACAATAGCTTTGAATTAAAACTGGTTGGAAAGTCTTGTTGGAAAGTCTTGAAAGTCACAGTCTTGTTTAAATGTTTTAATTACACAATCTTGCCAATCAAACTAAGTCATATCAAATGTGTATCCTAATAATTTAGAGCCTATTGGACAGAAGTATGTTTATCTGTACACCTTATCCAGCTGCATGTTTACAAAACTCCTTCAATGCATAATTGATTGCTGCTCACTCAATAGTGTTGCCGTAATCTCTTCAGATATAACGTGTTCTCAACACATTAACACATGCATCAATGTTCCCAGGTTCAAACACAGAACCATGTTATTCTCACACTTTTATCTTTCAATCAATTGCAGAGGTTCGTGATCTTTTTATGAGGCGTGCATTCCTCCCATTTCTGCTCTATTATTACACCTTTAAAAGGGCCTGTGCAGCATTAAAAACAAATGAAAGAAGCCAGATACAATTTCTGAGCCGTACCATTGATTGAAAGTACTTCCTGTGATGTTTAGGATGATTTTATTTTTATAAATTGTAATAAATAAACCGCAGTTAAAAATGGGGGTATAATGCTTCTACTTTACCTCAGACTTAAAAATACATTTCTGAATAAAGCAAACAGATCCATCCGCCTCTGAAGTGTTTAGAAACTGCCTGGAAGCTATGGACATCCCCATGGAATTTATTTAATTATCACACTACAATAACGCTTCTCACACAAACTAAGTACATAGTACCTCAAACAACAGGGATCCCCCACTGTATGCCTTCAAAGCTCCCCAGAAAACAAAGGGAGGGAGAAGAGTCAATATTCCACCTTTCTGAGAGACAGATAACTGTGAGGCTTTGCTTTAACACATCGTGTGGTAAGCTCTTTCTCACTTGGCTAACCTTGAATGACGCCTCAGATGAGAAGAAAATGCTATTTTCACCTCGCTTGTGGGCCAGAAGTGGCTTCGCTTTGAGCTGTGTGTGTGTGCATGTGCGTGTGTGTGTGTGTGCTATATTTTCAGATAGAGATTGCTTTCTTACAACCAAGACCATATAATGATGGCGTTACAAGTGTACTGTATTATCTAATGCACCAGTCTTATCAAATGCAGTCCAATAACGTAATGGCAAATTATCACTTATGTCTTGGTGTTTTTATATTGTTAGGTATACTTCCATATTTAAATGAGACATACTATTAAAGAAACAAATAAATACAGAGTTGAATTTACATCTCTGCCATGCATCAACAAACTTGAATATTTTAAGCCCCACAAAGAGGGAATGATTGTAAAGTTATTGGAATAGATGTAAAAGTATGTGTATGTACAGGTAGTTAGAACAGTGAACTACCCGATTACCTCAAACAATCCACTAAGCCAAGGCACCTGGTATTAATACATGTTTGCGTCTTTTGTGATCTGACCACAAGTGGACAGCTATAAGTACATGTGTGAATGCCCCCAAGACACAATGAGGACACATTGAGATTACTACGACTACATTCAATAGTGGTCTGGGCAGCATATGGCAACATTTATTTAGCAGTGTGCACACACATGTTCCTTGGGCCACATTGAAAGTCCCCTGTGTGGGCAGAATTAAGCGCTCAGTCATTGGCTTGAATACCACAAACCAAACAATGACATCACAGTCTCTACATCCATGTCTTGAGCATGAACGACAAACTGATCACCACGAAGACAAACATCACTGCAGCCTTAAAGCCTGGCTTAAAACAACAAAACATATCTACATCTTTCAGATTTCCTCTCAATGTTTGCTTTGTGTTCGAATTCTGGAGATGATATAAATGAAAAGTGGTTTGATTAACAGGTCAAAATGTAAGAAAACAGTGTGTTTGATTACCCTCACAAGTCCATTCATTTTGGATGAATAAAGTCAACTCCTAAATTAAAGTTTTAGAAAAGAGTAGAAACCTTTAACTTTTCATAAATCAGAGTCATAGATAACACTCTTGAAAGTTTGTTTTACTTATCGCATCCCTGTAATAATAGGAAACACATTAAAATACAAAACACCTCGCTTTTATACTTTTCATTTTTCCTGGCCAGCTTTTTTATCAGATGAGGGGATACCTCCGGATGATAGGAACTTTCCTATAAACATGTTATTAAAAGCAGCAGGATGATTCAATCACAGGGTACAAATGGTTCCGTGAAAAAGCTTAACTTGAGAGTGTGTGCGAAAGCCGGGTCATCTGTACATGTAAAAGTACTCAGCACGATCGTATTAAAGTTTAGGTGACGTCTGAGGAATAGAACGGGCATGTGTGCAACTGGCTGTCTGTAAAAGCTAACTGAAGTTGTATTTCAAAATATTTTTGGGCACAGTAGTTTCAACCATACTGTTCATTTTTCGCTGAACTTTCCAAAAGCTGGGGGCTTTGTGTGTGTGTGTGTGTGTGTGTGTGTGTGTGTGTGTGTGTGTCTATACGGCTTGTATGTGTGTGTTTCCTTCCCTACATACCAGACCACAGTAGGATGTCGTTTTCACAAGTTTAGTCCTCTATCCATCAAACACTCAACCATCGCCTTAATGTTTTTTTACCCGTCCATATATCAGACCCCATCTCTCTCTCCCTCCCTGTCTCTTACTCCATCTCAGTGGGATTCAGGGCCCTAAACTACTTTCCCTATGGCTTATAACCTCTCGGGTCACATCCTCCATGTCCCTGACCCTCCGAGTCAGAGCAGCCTTGGGAAAGTGCCGGCTGACTGATTTACCGATACGCGGGATGCTGGAGCTCCGGAGGGGTCAGCAGGGGCTTGCATTGCTTCACTATCCCACGAACTAGGCCTGTTCTCTGGGTTAGTGGTGATTTAGTGATAGGGTGTCCTGGATCCAAAGCACAATGTCAGAGGACATGGGGGAGACATGGAGAAATCTGAGAAGTGTGTTGCAACGGAACTTTTTCTCTGTTTGCTGCTCCATCATCTGAGACAGCCAGGGGACGGGAGGGTTCTGGTTCAGTCAGTAGAAGGTTTCCTGCTCTGAAAGTGTGTTCAAGTGTTCAAATATTCTCTCTAGTGTGTAAAATATTTTAGATAATCAATGTTAGCAGTAAACTAATTACTTCAAATAAAGCTTTCCTAGAGTGCCAATGGCTTCTGGTTGTGGTAGAGTTTAAATATTTGACATCAGGATATTTTTAGACATAGACCTACCCAATGAAAGGTTATGTTTCTGAACCGATCTTCAGACATATTGTTTTAATTTGTATGCTTAGGCTAAAGTAAAAAAAAAAGGAAGGAAGCCATAATGTTAACATGACACTTTATTGGTCCCTGCAGAGATATTATTTCCGTTTTTGCCGCCTTTAAGAGATAGGTCAGAGGTCAGGGTCAACTACAAAGCAGCAGGAGGTGGAAGATGTTCAGGTCCATCTCAGAGATGGTTACGTGTTTGACTTCTGGAAACCATCTATTTGCCGTAGACAGCAGTTTGTCACGAACAATAAAGTGATATGGTTGTTTGTTGAAGATAAATTGTAGAAGATGTGTCCAATAACTTACAAGAGTTTTGCTTTTTTATAATGTGTTGTTGCATTTGTTTTGTTAATTGATCTGACATTAATTCGAAAAATTGAGATAGAGATACAAAGAAATGGTCTTATTAAGCTCTCATTCTTTCTCAAATGTCAACTGCAAACATAGTGAATGTGCTAAATCGCCATTTGCTTATATCTTTTGTAATCACAGCAAGTTTGCTATAAAGGTGAAAAGAGTTGAAGATATTGTATCTACTGTACAACAAAGTTGTCTGACACAGAGATACCGTGTGGACATTAATTCTGTATATGCAATAACCAACACACTCTCACTCCCTAAGCGTCCAATAACGACGTTTGGTCAGTGTCCGTGGCGTCCAGTTGTGACGCTCCTAGGCTCCTTCAGCGTCATAAAGGGACGCAAATAGCGTTCAACTGATTGCAATGTATTCCCATCTGCGGCGGTATTTGACGCTCAGGGAAGCACGGCATTCGTTTGTGTCGGCTGCCCTTAAAGGCAATGTGAGCGTCCATTCCCATTGGATAACGGAGAATTGTACACCCGGAAGTAAGTATTCCTCTTACTGTCGATTGATTTTACAGTGATATCTGCACTACTCATCGACTAAAAAACACCAGATTATCCTTGTTAATTACACAACATTGATTGGTTTAAATTGTGTGCAATGCTTTTGTATTTTTCCCCTTCGATTCGGAGAAACAAATATTTTTTCTGAGTAAAGGATGGCAGAAGACACTACACTACCCAGAATCCCCAGCTATCGTTGGACTACACCATGTGCTCTGTTTGACAAACCCCGTGATAGTCCTCAAGCTCTGTGATTGGTGAGTGTGCTCCGAGGGTTACGCCGATTCTCGAACAGCACTTGAAATGGGATGGAACCACGTCAGACTGTCCAAAACTGGATTTGAACGGGTCCACCGCGTCCCCCCCCTCCCCCACCCCGTCCCCAGAACTACACATGCTGGCTATTCTGTTTCGCAACATGCTCTCTATCTATGGCACGTCTCTACTGGGAGTTGTAGTTTTAAAAGACGTTTTCGTATTTCCCATAATAAGAAGTTGCCAGTATTAAACTGTGTACATCCCTGGAGGTTTAGGGGATAGGAAACACTCAAATGTAAAACATATAATTAATAAATGGGTGAAAATTGCTTGTGCCCATAATGGGCAGCATTAATATATATATACACACATGCCAGCTAGGTCAGAAGAGCTTTATTTAACAGCTGGTCTTATGTTTTTGACCCCTCCTGTTGTTAATAGATAACATTACATTACATTACATTAATTGATAAGCCTGAAACATGCACTTGTCAAGGTTCAGAGGCAAATTTTGCAAATATGGCAGTAGCCATCGATCAGCTTAAGATAAGATATAATTTATTGATCCCAGGTTGGAAACATTTGCGTTACATCAGCATGTGTTACAGTTGTACATTATGCAGTGGTGTTTATTTGTAAATCATTTAGTATAATCACACAAATTCTGGGTTTTATATTTAACAATTCTGTGTTCTTTATGTATTGATTGTTCAATACCTGACGAGGCCGGAGATGAAAAATCTACATACATCTTATAAGAGTATAATACATGATGTATAATATCAGTTAAAATAAGTGCTTCAACATAGTTAACATTGCTGGAGGTATGCACAAATATTGATAGATGTCTTGTAATGCGCTATTGAGGAACCTGCGACCCAAGTTTTTCATTCAATGCAGAACTACACCATAGTTGTGTAGGCCTATATGATATATGTCAATAAACCTTAGAAAATCATGAAATCTTGAAAGGGATGTGCAAAATAGTAATTATAAACTATTAGTAGAGAATAACGAGTAATGAATATACTTTATAGGGATCCTATTAATATCTAATAATAAAAATAATGAAATTCAATAACATGCTTTAACCACTAGGTGTCCCTTTATATCAGCTGTGCACCTTTATGGTGTAAATACAGCCTATCTACCAATTGGATCAAATATAAAAGTCAGCCGAATTAGTGTTGATACTGCAAGGAGACGTATTGTGTGAAAAGAAATATAAGATGTTGTTTAATTGCTGATATATTTATGACCCACGTCACGTTTTCAGTTCCTCATGTTTGTCTAGAAGTCTTCTCATCAGGGCTCTATAAATACAGAACTACGGCAGATATGTAATATTTCATGCAGCCGAACCGTGTATTACAATGCCGTTATGTGTTGACTTTCAAAGAGAAAAGCAAGCACACTCGGAATAAAGTATTATTTTATTTTTTTTAAATGTTTTCGGTCTGTTTCCGGTATTTGTTAATGACGATGTGCTCTGAGATGTGAGACTGGAATTGCACAGGGGAAAATAACGTATCTTTAGATGCGGATTTTGTTAAACTAATATGTTTGCGCTGTGGATCAACACTATACAATGACGGGGAAGGGGGTGGCAATAAAGATAACACCATTAAACAGTTACACAACATAACAGAAATAATATCGATAGCAGCGTCCCTAGCAACCACCTTGGTAACAATGAAAACGTTGCGATTTCCTGAAGTAATCTTCGTAATAATTAGCAAACTAAGATCATGTACATCCACTGCACACATAATCTGAAATAACAACTCATATTTCTCGCATTAAATGACATCAAAACGCATTTTAATGGCCAAACTAACTTTAAAATAGGCATTTTCCACCGAGAATAAAACGAAGTTCGGCCATGTTTTATTTTTCTGAAGGGAGCAATTTGAAGATCACGTGACATAGACGCCAGCCATTGGAATGAATGGTGAAAAAAAAAGGGTTTGTCAAACAGAACACATGGTGTAGTCCAAACGATAGCTGGGGATTCTGGGTAGTGTAGTGTCTTCTGCCATCCTTTACTCCGAAAAAATATTTGTTTCTCCGAATCGAAGGGGAAAAATACAAAAGCATTGCACACAATTTAAACCAATCAATGTTGTGTAATTAACAAGGATAATCTGGTGTTTTTTAGTCGATGAGTAGTGCAGATATCACTGTAAAATCAATCGACAGTAAGGGGAATACTTACTTCCGGGTGTACAATTCTCCGTTATCCAATGGGAATGGACGCTCACATTGCCTTTAATGGCAGCCGACACAAACGAATGCCGTGCTTCCATGAGCGTCAAATCCCGCCGCAGATGGGAATACATTGCAATCAGTTGAAAGCTATTTGCGTCACTTTATGACGCTGAAGGAGCCTAGGAGCGTCACAACTGGACGCCACGGACACTGACCAAACGTCGTTATTGGACGCTTAGGGAGTGAGAGTGTGTTGCAATAACAGATAGAGGGAGTTGTGGATTTAGATAAAACCCAATCTCCATGGATTAGCTCCACGTTCCCCTATTTCTCCTATTATGCCCTGTTTTAACCGTGTGTTTGTTTATCTGGCAGAGGGTATTATACTCATAAAGAACCATGTGTCCTCTTCGTCATTTTCTTCCTCTTAGATTCCCTTAGAAGATCTAATTAGCATCACCCATCTGTCATTATATTTATAGATGAAAAGCCCTTTCCCTCATGATCCTGGCATCTCACTCACATACTCACTGATGCTGATGTTAAACTGGCTGTAGAAGCGTTATGTGCAAGTCATATGTATACAGGAAGTTGGCTGCATCTGTTTCCCACCTAGCTTCTATTCTTTTGAATTCACACTATGCCAATTCCAATTTGCAATGTTTGCAGTTGAATGGCTGAAGTCAGAGTTCCCGTTAGAATATTTTTTCGCCGGTCAACATGTCCGTCAAAGTTTAAATCTTCCGGACAACATTTGAAAAGTGCCGGTCAAAGTTCTTCTTTGTTATTTATTGAGCTTTAAAACAAATTGAGATGATTCGATATTAAACAAACTAATTATAGTAGATTAACTACATTATTCAAAAGTGAACAGTAATTTACAATAACACGGGAATAATAAACGGAGCGCTCTCCCTCTCCTGACAGCCCGTCAGTATCATGCAGCTCGCGGATCAGTAATGAGTGACCCGACAGTGAAGGTAAACATATCTATAACTAGTTTAGGTAGTTTGAGAATTAAAATAGCTACGTGTGATATTCTAACCTGTAGTGTGTGTTTTGTTCCGCTCACCACTGCATGTGATCATGCAGAGCTGCGTGTCGACTCGTCAGCAGCAGCTGATCTCTCTCTCCCGTCAGATTAGACTTTACTCGCGTTTATGTCCATATCGATCAGATCCAGCTAGTTCTAGCTAATGATAGGACTACCTGCTTATTAAAAGACACCTAAACAATAAGCGTCGCTATGCAACCGGGTGAGGCCGCAAAGTATAGCGCAGCATTATGCATTTGTTTACATGCCCACCGGAACCCGAGGCATTACCAACAGATCAACGCACAATCAACCCATACAGGACATCTCTTTCTCCACATTACGTGATAGACATTAGAATTGACTATTCTTATCTGTCACATACTCTTTTGTCTGTCACATAAGTGGCGCAACTGATGCGGTATTGCGCTAAAGGGAAATTATTTTGACTGGACGCTTTGACCGGAGAGATTTAGACTTGCCGGTCTTCAGCATATTTTACCGGTCATAGTCCGGTAATTACCGGCTAACGGGAACTCTGGCTGAAGTAGCTGGAAAACTATTAATCTAGACACATAGACAGTAAAATGTAAGAACACACATGTTTAACTTACACATTTTAATGGGATATATTATAAACACACAATATACATCATTTTACTGAATCATAGGTTTAAAGTACTCTCGTTAATTTATGTTTTAGTTCTGATTGATTGATTTGCTTACAATTTCTACTTAAAACCCTCTACAATTCTACCAAAAGATACACAGTGAGAGTTGCCAAAGAAATTCCGTTGTACTTTGTATGATGACAATAAAGATATATTCTACTCTATTCTACACCCTTACAATGTGAATGATAACATGTCAACTATAATGTATATCCTCCATACTGTATACAATATGTTATGATTTTGTTTGCAACATCATGCATTTCAGGTAAACATAATGTGTGTCGTTGTTTAGAGCGATGTCATATTTTGAAAAACTCTTCGCATAATATTTAATAAACTGTAAGCATTTTTAAATGTTGTCGTCATCACTAATGGACAAAGAGCAGGGTCCATCAGTTATCCTGTAAAGCATTGACACACACAGTTTACAGTAAACTCATAAGACATCAATCTTCCATACTTCTTCTGAACTTTACTGTATAATGTTTCTGTAAACAAATATGACTGAAAATGTTGGTAAAACACTGGAGTTCTCCATGCCTTCTGTCCCTCCATCATGGTGGTCCTTCATTTACAGACTATATTAATCATGGCAGTAATTAATTAAACCGGGGTAAGAATCATAAAGATTCGTCCCATAACAAACATGAGCCATTTCTGACATGTTTAGAAACAATGTTGAATCACCTAATGACAGCTCACGCTAAACAGACAGCTGAGTGCATGACATGTTGTCAGCTTTGTTCATGTTTAGGCTTTTACTCAAACAAACATCATCAATTTTATTCCACTGATGTTTTGTTTTTTCCACATCAGGGGGAACGCTCATGCATACCATAAACACTCATACTAAGAGGTTTCTTTCAAAACACTTTTCACATGCAATGACACTCACTAAATAATCACAATGAAAGAAAATCCCCTATTCACCAACTTTAAAAGCCTTGCACCAAAACTATTTCCAGCTTCATCCCTTCCTATGATTTGTTGTATTTTATATCTTAAATGTTGCATACCAGAATAAAAGCACAACAAGCAATGTCACTTTTCTCAGGGCATATAGTGCTTATGATACATAACATCATCATAAAACAAGCTACGGTGGCTATTCTCAACGAGGTGCAAACTATTAACTTATTTGTAAAAGCTATAATAGCCTCTGTAATGTTAATGCACAATTATTTTTTGTTTTCTCAAAAAGGAATTTATGTTTACGGATTGGTTTGTTGGTGTGTATGTCACCAGGATATCATTAAAACTAATTCAATCAGGAGAGACGGTTTTGATGTAATAATACATATTTATTGCGCAGATGCACAAATGAATGTAATGGTAATTTTGGCGATTAGGCCCCGTTGTGCAGGAAGTATCATTCGGGAGGGTAGAACCGATCCGATGAAACCTAGACACTGGTGGTGGTGAATGGATAGTTGGGTCAGTCTGAAGAGGAGTGGTTTGGCTTGACCCTGGATCCAGAGGGGCAGGAGGTGAAAAGGGGTGGAGGAGGGTTGCGTTGAGTCACCTGAAATGACAGCTGTCGGAGGGGGAAGAGCAGATTTAAAAGGTTTGACAGAGCGTTATGATAGGCTCTTGGGAATAGAGCGAAGTGATTGGTTAAACTGAAGAGTGATGCGCCCGGTCACTTATTGAGAGGAGAGAGAGTAGTAACATGGGATTAGAAATAGGCCTACATGAAGAGTAAAGACGGTCTTCCTGGTTGAATTTGCGCTGAGCTTCATTTGGCAGATTTTCATGAAACTGAGAGGAAGCCGGGTGAAATATGTTGTCATTGGAGAACCCATTACATGTTGGAGTGGATACACTGATTGACTTTCAGCTTAATTATTATTTCACATAGGGCAAATGGGTTTGTCAGAGGTTTGTTTCCTCTGCATGCATTTGTAGTTTGTTTTATTTTTAGACTAGTAAGGCACTTTAAAGGTCCTGACACACCAAACTGACACCAAAGAACACCAAAGAACACGTCCCGACTCACGTCGCCTCACGCCGCCTCACGTCTCCTGCGTTTTGGCCATGTTTCGCACTGGAACACACCGCAAAGACTTCAGCCGACGGCCAAGTTGCACGTACGAATTGCGCATGCGTGAGTGGCGCAGGCGTCGGTAGTGTGTATTCTTCATTCAAAAGAGGCAACAACCGGAAGACAGAATTCGTGATACACCGAGAGAAGAAGAACAGACTGCGTAAACAAACAACAAATAACGCGTGCGTTCCATTTTCACTCTACAGCGAGAAGCTCATGGGGCTTTCCCGAACCTGTGTCGAGAGCTGGAGTTAAATGAAATCTCAGATTTGCCTTCTTAATAGTTTGTTTGGGTCCCTCGCTTCAGTTTCACTTCTCATGCACTGACTCGTTAGCTGAACAGCCAATCAGAGTGAGTCCTTTGGCCGACAGCCTCCCGATTCAACATGTTGAATCGGCGGCGGAAGGTGTGGGCACGGCCGAAAAGACACGACGGTGCAGTAGACACAAGACACACCAATCTGAGTAGGGCAAGACGACGCTCATCGACGGCCCGACATCTATCGATATCTATCGACGCCGAAAATCGGCTTGGTGTGTAAGGACCTTAAACCTGAGAGACAAAACCCAGGCCAAAACGTCCCAAACTATCTCTCTTTGGAGGACAAGGTACACATCAGGCTACTCAGTTACTCAGTTTTTTCTCAGATCTTAATTTGCACACACATGAAGCACAAGTCACACACACACACACACACACACACACACACACACACCCCCACACACACACACACACACACACACACACACACACACACACACACACACACACACACACACACACACACACACACACACTCACACACTCACACACATACAGCTGCTGGCTGCCTGATGCAGATCACGTGACTGGCAAGTGGATCATTGTCTATCACACGTAGTTAAGCATGAAAATCAGTGCATTCATCATGTTGTTAATAAACAGTATATTCCTTTATGCGTTTAAAAACATGGATGTGGCAACAACTCTTAAAGTGAAGCGTCTTAATGTATTTTCTTCTACTACTTCTTATCCAGTTTTTAGTAGGAACTGTTTTCAAGCCATGCTTACGTGTATAAAAATAATCCAGAAACTTCACAATCTTCTCACAGACTCTCTACCAGGCTCACTCCCAACAACTGCAGCCTTAAACATCAATGACGGATCAGCAAATCCCCTAAGAAACTCCAGCAGGCCCGCTCTTCACACATTAGAGCGGCCGACATCATGCCAGTCTGTAATAGTTATACAGCTTACAATAAGAAGTGCAGTATAAACAGCTCCGTCCAGACCTTGTGAAATGCAACAGTTGCTTGGGCCAATCTTTAATAAGCATACTCAGCCCAAAGGCACGCATTAAACATTAACACTGGCTTAATACAGGCCTGTAATCCTGCACTCTATTCTTCATGTGAGCCATCAAGAAAGTTCTACCAGCCCGATTAGAGAACAACAATCTTACTTTCTTCAGTGCATCGGGTCACTTTGAACAATTTGTCTGATACTTTGATATGTGACTATCAAAAACATGTTGGATTATAATAATAAACGTATTACACAATGACCCAAAAATGACTACCCTTTGCGTGGTTGGAAACGTTTTCCAGTGAGCAGGATAATGGGCTATTTTTTGCCTTCTGAGGCTCTGAAGTAGCGAATAAAGCCATATATTGGCTGGATATGGATATATGGATGGACATATGGAGGAGTGGATAGTAGGGATGTAACGATACCAAAAACTCACGGTACGATAATATCGCGATAACAAGTCCACAGTACGATATTTATCAAGATATTGAAAAAAAAAGTGAATTTCTTTTTTTTCTTTATTAAATAATAAATCTGATTTGCACAGTATTTTAGTTGGATAGTAGTATTTTAAAGTGTCAACTATAATAATCAGAACCGGCAATAGAATAAATAAAGTTTCACTTTAGTTTTTCAAGTAACTCAACTCTAACTCACTCACTCAGCATCATCAAGGTTATCTTTTAGGAATATGAGCATGTCCACATTTCCAGGTAGAAGCTGGGATGTTTGGGCGTTTACAATATCCCCTGCTGTGGAAAAAACTCTCTTGCTTGGTACTGATGTTGCTGGGACAGAGAGATATGCTTTGGCCATAGGTGACAGCAGTGGGTAAAACTGTGCATTGTCTCTCCACCACTTCAAAAACAATACAGTTTTTGCCAAGAAGGTGAGGCTTATTGACAGGGCGAGATATAAATATACTGTTGGTACTTGTCAATGTCTCTGTACATGTAGCCCTGTAAATACAATGTTATCTGTTGTTTTATGTTCATGTTGTAACCTACTTGCTGCCATGTTGGACAGGTCTCCCTTGAAAAAGAGATCGATGATCTCAATGGGACCATCTGGTTGAATAAAGGTTTAAAAAATTTTTTTTTTATTTTAAAACATTTTAAAAAATCGCGGTAGATTTTGTCAGTCTCACGACGGTATTGAGACATTTATTTACCGAGATATCGCGATATTCGATATATCGTTACATCCCTAGTGGATAGTGCTGCAGGAGTTGTTGAGGAATCGTTTGCGTATCTTTTGACACATAATCAGTCATTTTCAGGCCCTTTATAAATGGTCAATTCATTTGTATTCATTCGACGTGGTTACATTGTGTAGGAAGGGTGTATTAGATGACATTTTAAAGTCGTTAATCACCTCATTTCCACTTGAATCCAGTGTCTTTCAGCGATGCATTTAGAAATGACTGGCTGGCAGGATCCTGTGACACAACTCATGGCGCTGAATGCTACTGAGATCATGGGATTCATTAGTTAACCACACTTCCCCTCTCTTTTCAACAGACAATGATTGCCATGTAGCCTCTGCTGCCTGTGGAAGCTTCCTGCTGAAGGGTGATGATTAGCCTTTTCTTGGGGGAGTGTGTGTGTGAAAGGAAGTGTTTGTGTGCCTGAGTGTAGTGGTCCACATTGAGGTTTTCTTACGTCCTTTCTGCACTAGTGACAGATCCTTACTTGGCAGGGCAAAGGAAGACTTTCAGTGAACCATTTCACAGAAACGCACACTCAATGCACATCCAAAGCCTGGTACTGTTTAAAGCCAGGAATTAGGCTGCACCGCTCAGTGGTTTTGAGCTCAACTCTGGTATTAATTGAAAGCTGGATAATCTGCTTTATCAGGAGCAGATTGCAGAGTTCATGTGATGTAAACGTTCTTTTATACGCTTCCAAATGCGCGCTGCATGACTCAGTAAAAAGAAGTACAGGATGTTGTTACGATATTTGAGACTGCTACCACAGCCACAGAAAAAAAAGTTCAGTTTTTCTGGCTTTAAATTAATGTGTTGACTTTGGAGTTCTCATTTAAGCAAGAAGCGTGAAGTTGTTTTGCTGTCACATAATATATTTTGTTTGAGGTCGGGGTGGATGTTTGGGTCAGCCTAAAGACATACAGGCTGTGGTTTACATTTCGTCTCCCATCAACATTGCTTTCTTTTAACCATGACAGTGCAAAAAAAGATTTAGTTTTTTAGATATACAGTATATTAATAACTTTCCTTTGTTTTACATTTATCAATACAGTTTTCTCTTTTGTCTTTTGGGAATTTTCTTTTTATGTAAATTCAATTTAAAATGATCATATTGAGTACGCAGTATCAATCTTTAATCTGAAAATGTATATTAAAATACCATGTTATGCTTTCAATTAAACGCTTGTGTATAACATCACCACTGAAAGTACTCACACTGTTACTCCCTCAGGCCAGTGTCAAACTTGAGACAGCCCCTCTGAGGGGAACCAGACATGCTACTGCAGCTGGTTAGCCATCTTATGGTTCAAGTTGGATAAAGAAAATAAATAAGCAAAGTTGTCAGCAGATTGCCTGTATAATAATTAATTATATATAAAATAAACAAAAATATATTTTTCTGTAGTGGGATAACAAAAAATGAATAAAGAATGACCTAAACCACACAGACTGCTAAGAGTCAGAAAGATTAGAAAATAATGAATCTTACTTCAGAAGATAAGAAATTCAGTAAGTTGAGAAAATATGTAAAAATGCAAAATATATCAGTTTAGATAATATAATAATGGATATTCTCACTGAAATGTATATACGTATAAAATATAATAATATCAAAATGTAAGAATAATACCACCGGATAAGAGAAATACCAAATTCAACACCTTAAAAAAAACAGTTGCACATTTGTCTGAAAATTAAAGTGAATATTTAAAAATATCGAAGGATGGATTTTACTCTCTAAAGAGTTTCTGTCTGCCCTGCTGTTGTGATTCAAGCCCACATTATGTATGAAATATCGGGAGGCAAAATATGCTTGATGGGATAGTAATTAGGAGCCATATATTTTCCCCAGCAATGTGACACCAGGATCATTACCAACTATTGCCGTGATGAATGTGTCATGAGACCTAGTGGTTATGAATATATTTGTCCGCATTTTGTATGTACATATTAAAATTATGGAAAGTTCCACCGAGAGGTTGTTTAGGAACATTTCGATTCCAGTTGATTTCAAGTCATTGGTTCCAGGTGTAGGTTGCATGCTGTAAAAAAATATATAGTCCATTATTTAAAACAATGTGTTTTCTATCGTAGGCTATTATTTATCATAATTATTTTTGTTGTTGCTGGATATTTCCATTATAGAGTGATGTCTGGAGAAACTCTGAATTCCAGAGTAATTTTCTGGTTTTAACAATATTGGCAAGATCACTACAACATTTTCCAATGTTTCATGTGCCTCCAGAATATGAGTCTAGACATCAGTGAAAGCATTGTGAAAACAGCGAGTTTGGGCCGAGTGGGAAGACATTTTAAGTACAATAATCCTCATGCAACAGATGTAAACTGAGCAGAAAGAAATGTAAACAGAGACTACTCAGTGTTTCTGAAAATGTAATTTATCTCACACACCAATGTGCCAACACACTTTAGCAGCGACATGTGCTTGCATATGCGCGTCTATCTCGCACTCACAGGCGCACACAAACACGGGTGCAGGTGCAGCTCTTGTGACTGATGAGTCTGTAAGTGTTTCCAAAGCACTCTGTGACAGCTGTCTCTACACACACTGTTAACATGAAACTCTCCATCCCGCTCTCCCTTCCCTTTGTTCTTTCTCTCTTTTCTCTATCCCGCTTTGGCTAGCACTTCTCCCTCTCTCCGTCTCTGTCTTTCCGCTCTGGCTGGCCAACGCTGGATTCAATTTTTCACCCTGAGGGCTTATAGGTGCCAACTTTAGAGGTACAGTAACAAGAATACAACTCCAACTCATCTAAAAGAACTTTGCTCCATTGTCCGATGTGGCATGGTGAAAACCAATCTGTAGTGGTTTCGGGGGTTCAGACCAAAGAAGGGAAGCAGCTGCAGCTATGCCACTGCCAGGATTGCATTTTTATCTCCACACATTGACAGAAAGTTCAACAATAACCCCAGAGCACAGCCTCAAAATATGATTAGCATGGACCCGGATGATAATGGCTTTTACATGCAATTACGCTGAAGGGGGAATTATCCAGTGTATGGGAATAATGTAGTTGGGGAATGAGACAATCGCTTGCTAATGTCTGTTGTTGTTGGCAGACCCACTGGAAATGTGTTTATTATAAGGTTTAACATTCAGACAGGCTGCAGTAAATCATGTGATGGATATTCAAAAAAGTTTAGTTGTTTTTATTCAATTAATGACATTTTGAATTGATTTTAGACAGCTAGAACTTATGTGAGAAAATAGACACCAAACATATCAAATTGTACAATCAATTGTGAATAACAGCGAAGTGGATTCACTGAAGTAAGTTAACTCTGAGATCGACACATTTCAAAAGATGCTTTGTATTTGTTGAGGTTGGTGGAAAATAGGTAGGGTCTAATGCAGAGATGGTACAACTGTTGTAAAGGGTTGTAATGTGAAATAACACAAACTTAAAGAATGCACCAGTTAGACTGATACTTCTGATATTGCAGACCATGACAATCCAAAAATGTTGTCAAACACAGAGCATGCAGATTTTTAGGTGATTACAAAAAAAAGTATTTTCTAATGTATAAATAGAACTTAAGGAAACAATTATTACCAACAGCCCCATGTGGAGAAAAAATATAAAAATCAGCGTGTCTTGTAATATTGTATATCTTGTACAAAAGAAGCTATGTTTTTGGTCATGTGGAATATTTCTAGAACTTTTGTCCAAACATTGTGAAAAACATTTTAAAGCAATAAACTCTGTTGAAAGATGTGTGCAAATAAAAAAAACATTCATTTAGGACAGGAAGTTTTGGTAAATAGAAAGTAAAACCTACGAAAAACAAGTAAACCAAGAAAACCTACCTCTGTTATTGGGTAGCGCCTCCACTGCCAAGAGGGATGTTCAAAAATAACTTCTTTCTTTGTGACTTAACTTAATTTGAAGAATTTCCTGAGGCACCTTTGGATGAGTACCAACAGCAAAGCGAACAATAACTCTTTCTCCCAGACATAAAATGTTTGACTGTGACAATATTTCCAGCTGAATCTATCACGGCTTACAAAAGGCTGTTAGAGCCTTCAGTGAGTGTTTCACACATCCTTCTTCAACAATACATTGAAACACACAGACTCAAACACAAGAAAGATACCAAAACTAAACCTTATTCCCTATAATCCACTTCATCACTTACTTTTTATTTATCTTTAAGCTCTTGTACTTCTGTAATAAGGACAATAAACAAATTGAACACATTGATAGAAGCATACATTAAGATAAAATCAAACAATCATCAAAGTTTAAACACACCAAATAATCGAAAAGTAAAGTAAAGAAGAAGCAAGATTTATTTTAATTCACCAACTGATTTAGAGAACTCTGTTATACAATTATATTGATACTACTACTACTACTACTACTACTACTACTACTACTACTACTACTACTACTACTACTACTACTACTACTACTACTACTACTACTACTACTAGCCTACTAATAGGCTACTACTACTAATAATAATAATCACATTTCCCCAGAAGAACAATCTTTTCAATGGATTGATAATATATTGTATAATGTATATATTGAAACAAACTAATGATAATGACTTGCAAATGCTGACAAAGTTATACATGTGTGCGGTTCAATACATCAGCTTGACCGTATTTATAACTACCACGTCCACAGCGCTCCAAATCATTTCTGTAGTCCGGACAATCTGCGATCAGAAAGCTCTTTCAGCCTCTGCTGCCCAACACGGCCCGCTGTTTCTCTGGAGTCAGCTGCGTGCTGGGCCGGTGTTGGGTAACCCTGAATCAGAGCTCTGTGGCTTGTCTTGGTGTAAACAGATGGTCTTGGCTCTGATGACTAACTTCTGATCTCACCCCGATAGGATCCTGGCTGTCAGATGTGCTTTCCAATCTCTACAGAGGTGAGACGACTCAAATGGTTTGAAATATGTGAAGTGTAAACAAAGGCCCAGGTCCGATTTCATGGAAGAAGTTCTATTTAAATAATCACAACCGAACTGTGTGAAGACCAACAAGCTCCAGGAAGCCATGGTTTCGTGTTTTGTCTTGCTGTTGGCCGACGTCTGCTGGTTTCTTGACACTATTTATTTTTAAGACATTTTCCTAGCACTATAATTGCTTGATCTTCTTTTGATGAGTTGTACACATGACGTAGGCCGTAGGGGGTCAAATTGTGTTGTAATATGTCAGTCAGACGTCAGTTAAATGGCTTTAAGCTAACTGTTAGCCATTGTCTGAACATGATAAGCTCTCTGTAACAGTAATGTAGGGTGGATCACTAATAGCATACCTTGAGTACAACATTTTAGCCCTAGCTAGCTAGCACTAACAAAGTTTGATTACATTTATTTTCAACAAATTTGAATCTTAAATCTGAATCTTTACCTTATTTTCAATGAAAGCTAACAATACCAATAAGCTAGCAACGCTGGATTCTTTGTTGTTATCCCTCTTTTTACCAACTCCAAATCTTTCTCAAATGTTTTCAAATCAATCATATTAAATTCATGCAAATAATGAAATGATACCCAGATACACATTCATCAGAGGTTGACAAATGCTTAGTTTATATATGTGGCTAGTTTTAGCTGATTTTATATATTTTCATTATCTACAGCCTTTCATTCTAGATTAGCAGAGGAATTCTGTTCTATAAAAGGCAACGTTTCCTGACTGCATCAATTGTCGTACCTTGTCACTCCAAACACTAACATCTCAATAATTTCACACAACTAGCTTTATATCTGCAATCCGTATATTATTTCAATTTCATTAGTATAAATCATTATTGGTTTATGGCGATATACAAATCCCAATTACCCTCCTTTTGTCAAAGAGTACAGTATAAACCATGCATCTTACTGTATGCTGTCACAGAGTGCAGTTGCCGACCTTAATGAGAACCAAATGTCTATGACCTTTACTCACACTGTCGCCCTTCCCTCACATTGTTCACACACTGACTGTATTCTTCCATTTAATGATGTCATTTTAAGAACAGTGCATTTTCTCTGTGGCTGAAATGAGGGAGGAAGAAGGACTTTCCAAGTGGGATAAAGCGATCATCCCTTTAGGTATTCTGCTCATACAGCTTACAAGCCTGATGAGGACCAGGGTATGCGTACGAGGCCGCTTAATGCAATGAAAATATTCCTTTAGATTTCTCCACCTTGCTTCTCGGAAGGGAGTCGGGGAGGAGGGAGGATTTGGAGGGATTGTATTTGATCAAACTGGACCTTTACTAGGATCTCTTCTCACATTTTCCATCCAGAGAGGCTGAGGCGCTAGCAGACCATCACATTATTACAAGGGCTGTGATAGCCATACCTCTGTTATAAGGGAAAGTAGGCAAGGTGCCCTGTGTGTGTGTGTGTGTGTGTGTGTGTGTGTGTGTGTGTGTGTGTGTGTGTGTGTGTGTGTGTGGTGTGTGTGTGTGTGTGTGTGTGTGTGTGTGTGTGTGTGTGTGTGTGTGTGTGTCTGTGTACGTCTGTCTGTGTCTCATCTACCATGTTGGCCCATTTCAAGTTGCCATGTTGCGCTTGATGCTAAGCCCCGAGCCTGTTTTTCAGGTCTCAGGCTCGAAAATGACATTCCCAGAACAAATGACCATATCTTCCCTTCTAAAAGGGTTACATTAATAATCTTTTTTCTCAAAGCAAGGTTACACCTGTGAGTTGGATGTAGAAGTGTCAGAATCAATATAGATGTTTTTATTTTAAAGTAAATTCAGATTGAACACAGTAAAAAAATGTAAATTATTGTGTCCGTCCAAAAAAAAAAGATTACTTATAGTGAAAACCAACCTTGAATGATGGGATGGTAGACTAAAAGCTGTAGGAATCCAAACTACAACATATAATAAGTACCCTGTATCAAGATTGATGCAAAACAAGTGAAATTTGACCTTTTTAGAGAGATTTAGCAACAAAAAAATACTTCTGGGTCATTTGGGTGGATTTGAACTATCTCTGGCCCCCCTTGCTCGATTTTGCTGATTGACATCTCTTTCTAACCGTCAGAGCCATTGGAATCGAGGTGAACTCCCACATACTCCTTGGCCGTTTCTCAATCGCGAGGATGCTGGCTTGGTAGTCGCGTACTTCCAAGTCACTTCCTTCAGAAACGAAGCAAGTATACTTCCAAGCCACGGCTACGGAAAACGAAGAAGAATGGAACAGGCTAACAAGTGTGCCACTCTCTCTAACGGTTTCAACATAAACTGTACTGAAAATAAATACCTCACGATGTCTAATTATGAACTTGCTTTACTTTCACGGAACACATTTTTCGTGATAACAAACAAATGTAACAAAGTAACATATTTACCAACACATGTTCTACTCCACTGCATACTTACATTTAAATGTGTGCTGCGTCGGTTCAGCCATTCTCCGCAAGGGTTTTTGAAATTGGTCCGTGCGCAAAGCATTGTGGGGATTTTAAGGACGCGAGGTCTACCCATGTGCAGCCTCGAAATTTCCCCCAAACCAAGGACGCGGCCTCGGTGGAATTCCAAGTATGCTGGAGATTGGAACAGTCCTTCGGCGGCACTCGATGACGTAGCATCCTTGAAATATTGGCTTGGAAGCCAAAATCCTCGCGATTAAGAAACGGCCCTTATTTGGTAATGTGTGTGTGTGAGACTGACGCATATCCAAAACAGGAAGCTGCGATAACTCTGGTGGCTACCATTAGCAGCTAACTTTTACTCTCCGATTTTTACATAAAAATGGAATTATGGATTATAAATAAAAAAATATATTCCACAGAAACATTATCAACCTATGGATTAACCGATTCAGCCGCGTTTTTTCTCGTTTTAATGCCATTGAACTAGTCTTTTGATCAGATTGACAACTAAGGTGAGACGATCTCCCGTAAAAACTACGTCAAGGTACGTGTCTGTGTTTGCTTCCCCTGTCGCGAGTTCGGATCACTCAGTGATGATACTATACCTAAATAATCTGTGGAACCTCAGCTTTAATCGGATATCTTGTATGTGCAGCTACGATAAGTAATAAGGGTATCTTTTATCTTGAGTTCTGTGCCAAAGTGCGTTAGCATTTTTCGCTCAGGGGTCATTTAGATGCTTCTTATGAGACTTGTGTTTTGTTTTGGTAAAAATGGTTTGTATTGTCAGTTAGCTGAGATTATTCCCGTTAATCTGGTATAACACATTAATAAGTTCTTAAATATTAAGATCAACTGATCCCCAGTGTCGTGGAAAAAAAAAAAAGTACCCGCCGAGAGGGACCTTGGGGCTTAACAGGTTAAATATAAGGTTTTTTCAAGCTCTAACATTTGTCTTATATTCATCTCCTCCATTGCACTAAAAAACAGATTTTCTGGCTCTTCCTCATTGACCCCGTAAAATGATCCAGTGCACATTGATTTGATCTGATGTTTTCCTGTAAACTCACAAATATGTTTGTTTATAATCTTATTTCATTTAACTTTGTCATAGATTGCTTCCAGATATTCTTTGCAAAATGTTAAATGTGTCACATTTCACAAGTTCTTTTTTTAACTGAACTTCTGAATACTTCAATTGATAATTTATAAATGCAACACAATTAAAAGATATCTAAGCACCTATTAAGGTTAAAAGCTATGTATATTTTTGATTACGCAAAATGACTGAATACACACATTATTCCTAGGGGATTAGGTCAAACTGTGTGTGATTAAAGCTTGCTCTCACTTTATAAATGCTATTTTATCGCCCAAAAATACTTTTACCTTTTACCTCAGGGATCAATCTATTTTAATGTGATCATCTGATAGTTACTGTCTTTTTTTTTTTTTTTGGGATGAGGCTATTTTTTTGTTTTTGTATGATTTATTTATGAGATTTTGAGCACAACAGACATACAATACACCTCCTACATGGAGTGAGATTGATACACAGTTGAATACTGTGGAACAAGGTATCAACAAAGAGACAGTTTACCCCCAACTCCCACCCCCACCCCTCCCTCCCTCCCTTCCTCCCTTACAGACAAGCATCAATGAAATAGGATGCAATGGATTTTGAAACAGGTAATAATGGTAATGAAAGACCAATATTGGCCGTACGTGCCATAACACACACATTTACATATGCATTCAAATCATACATGCTTATATACATGTATACATGTTACAAAGACACAAACAGAATAATAACAAAACACTAACAGCACACAGAAAGAGAAAAAAAAAATAATATATAAATAAAATAAAAACACCTGCTACTGTACTACAAGCTGAAGCTCATTGGGGGGGGGGGGGCATAACCAGGTTGTCTAGATGTCAGGGTCAACATCTATTTGGAGAGATCTGACATGCTCTAGGAAGGGTTGCCATATCTTATATAATTTCTGTTCCGAGAAACGAAGAGAGTATTTAATCTTCTCCAGTCTCATAAAATGAAGGGCATCCTTTATCCATTGAGAATGAGAGGGGGGCAAGGGCCTTTCCACCGCAGCAGAATGGCACGTCTTGCTAACAATGTGAGAAAGGCAACAAGCTCAGCAAAATAGGACGGCAGTGAGAGGCCAGTGGGTAGGACACCAAACAGGGCGAGTAATGGTGAGGGTCGGATATTGGCAGATGTGATGGCTGAGAGGGAGTCAAAAACACAAGCCCAGAAAGGAGCAAGGGTGGGGCAATACCAGAACATATGACTGAGATTGGCTCGTCCTTGATGACATTTGTCACAGTTTGGGTCAATGTCAGGGTAGATATGAGCTAACCTACATTTAGACCAGTGAACTCTGTGGACCACTTTGCACTGTAAAACTCCATGGCGAGCACAGATAGACGATGAGTGTACCCACCTCAGAGCATTCTCCCAGGTGGCAGGGTCTATATCCTCACCAAGCTCCTCAGACCAAGCATTACGCAAAGAATCAGAGGTTGTTAACTGATTTTTGAGAAGAGTATTACACAGTATGGAAATTGAACCTTTGCGATTAGGGTTAACATCAAGTATTGTATCAACAAGAGTAGAAGGAGGGAGGGCAGGGAAGCCAGGAAAATGATTGCGAACAAAATTGCGGACTTGCAAATATCTAAAGAAATGACTCTAAAGAAACACTCCGTTCGATGTCTCACTATGGGAAATTGTAGCTCCCGTATTGCCAGACGAGCTTATCTCGAAAATCACCAAATCAACCAGAACTTAACAGGTAGAGCTCTGACTCAACCAGGTTCCCAGCACTGCTTGAGTCACACTGGGAGCAGAACGTCCAGCCTGTTAGGAGGCAGACAAAAGTGAGCGGCGAGGACCAGCTCGCCGCTGCACCAATGTCTTTGATGGGAGACATCCTGGACAGAGTCCAGAATGCAGCCAGACTCTGAGTCGAAAAGAGCTCGCGGACCCGAGGGTGCCTGCGAACTCTGACTCGTATGAGCCCCAAAGCAATTGCTTCCACAGACCAGTGGGAGAGCCGTTGCTTAGTAACAGGCTTGCCCTTATAAGGGTTAGCCCAGGACACAAGGGGTTGGTCATTATGACAAAGCACCCTTGATCTGTCCCTGTACGTGCGTGAAGCACGGGCTGGACACGGCAAATCCGGCCGCTGTTCCCCGGAGGAATACAGTGGCGGAGAGGATGCCTTAATGTCAAATGTGGTACCCGAACCGACCGCCTTAAGATAAAGGCAGGGTCAGGCTTCAACCACACTCTGTTTGCCCTGGGGCAAACTGAGTGCATGAAAACTGTACAGATAGTGCATGAGTGCCACTGGCTCGCTTGGCAGCTGCCAGGGTCAGCGTCATGTCACACTGTATTTAGATTGTACCACTCACGGGCCAGGCCCATAGAGCCAAGCGCTCTGGGTGTGGGTGAAAGATCGCCCCCCCCCCCCGCTTGGGACAGTATGTCCCTGCGTAGTGGGAGCTGCCATGGCTGCCCGCACAGCAGCTGATATATCTCCGCTAGCCAGTACATAGCTGGCCAGTGCGGAGCTATCAGGATAAGTGTGTGGCGTTGCTCTCTCACTCTGGCCAGAGTTGGGGGTATCAGAGCCAGGGGTGGGAACGCGTACAGAAGGCCCGGGGGCCAATTGTGCGCGAGTGCATCCACGCCTAACGGTGCATTTAGATCGCGCATCGAAAAGAACAGCTGACACTGAGCGTTGTCTTTCGATGCGAACAGATCCACCGCGGCTCTGCCGTAACGCACCCACAGCTGGCTCACAATCCTTGGATGTAGAGTCCAGTCTGCATAAAGTGGTATACCTCTGGACAGTAGATCTGCCCCGAGGTTCATCACTCCCGGTACGTGCGTCGCTCTCAGAGAGAGGAGACGCCTACCGCTCCATAGGATAAGTTTGCGCGCCAGTGTGTGTAACTGGAGAGAACGCAAACCCCCTTGGCGGTTAATATACGATATTGTGGTCGTATTGTCTGTCCTCACGAGGACGTGATGTCCCCTGAGGAAAGGCAGAAAGCGTTTTAGGGTGAGAAACACCGCTAAAAGCTCCAGGTAATTTATGTGTGCCCGCTGGAGGTCTCTGCTCCAGAGACCCCTCACCGGGCGACCTTCATAAATACCTCCCCAACCTGTCAGACATGCGTCCGTGGTGACCACTTTCCGTGAAAGGACAGCACCCATAGGCACAGCTCGTACTAGAAAAGTCGGGTGCAGCCAGTGGCGCAGTGCCATTACGCATTTCACAGTAACCATCACTCTGTATCACTCGGGTTTAGTTTTAGGGCGGCCACCCAGCGCTGAAACTCCCTCATGTGTAAGCGTCCCAGTCGTACGACCAGGATGGCTGACGCCATGAGCCCCAGCAATCGCAGGCATGATCTGAAGAGAACATGTTTGCGTAGCTGGAAAAGAGCGAGACAAGCTCTGAAAGCTTTCACTCTATCCGCTGACAAGCGAGCTGAAAAGGGCACCGAGTTCAGGCGTAAACCCAGGAAGAGTATAGTCTGCGCGGGGCACAACATGCTCTTCTCTGTGTTTATTATGAAACCCAGGTTGAGCAGGTGCTTTACGAGGACATTCGTCTGCGTAACAGCCTCCTGCTCCGACTGTGCGAGAAGCAGCCAGTCGTCCAGGTAGGTCGCCAGGCGAATACCCTGTTGTCTTAACGGGGCTATCGCGGCTTCCGTACATCGTACAAACACCCTTGGACTGAGAGACAGACCGAAGGGGAGTACTCTGTATTCATAACAGATCCCCTGAAATGCGAATCTCAGATATTTCCTGTGTGGGTAATATACTGGGATGTGAAAATACGCATCTTTCAGGTCGACTGATGTGAACCAGTCGTCTTGTCGCACGAGCCGCAGCAGAGATGTGTGAGTGAGCATTCTGAACTTATATCTTCTTAGATATTTGTTCAGAGCCCTCAAATCAAGTATTGGCCGAATTCCGTTCCCTCCCCGTTTGGGAACGAGGAAGTACTTGGAATAGAAGCCGCCCTGACTCTGCTCGGCGGGTACAATAGATATAGCCCTCTTTTCTAGGAGAGAGAGAATCTCTTTCTCCAGAATATGGGCTGACTCTCCTCGGGCCTGCGAATGCAGAATGCCCGAGAAGCGAGGGGGGGTGACAGTGAATTGGAGTCTGTAGCCCCGTGTTACTGTCTTGAAAACCCAAGCAGATGATGTGAGCATCTTCCACTGCATGCTCCTTAGAGCCAGTGGAGATGTCACATCTCTTCCCCTCTGAGTCTCTATTTGTTGTGTTATGGGGCCCTCTAGTGTCTGAACACAGTGGTGTCCCCTTTCGACAATCCCCACCGACACTGCGCATGCGCATGACGGTGGTGCCTTCACAACCCCAGCCGGCACTGCGCATGCGCGTGGCGGTGGTGCTTTTAAAAACCCCAGCCGGCACTGCGCATGCGCGTGACGGTGGTGCCTTCACAGACCCGCCTGTAATCCGCCTTTTGAGAGATGCCGTAGCTGCTCTCAGAAGGGGAACAGTTGACGGGCTGTTTATTGTTTTTCTTTTCATTTTTCCGAGCTGCGCCCTTGGCTCGAAGCCTGGATGCGGTCAGCGGAAAATGATTTGTGACAGAAAAATCAATAAGTGTGTGACATGTGTTTATGCAGACTTGAGGATGGTGTTGAGGCATCTCTCGAGGCGGCGGGAACACATTTAGAGCTGGGGAACCGTAGACTTCCAGCTCTGTCACAGAGGGGAGAAGGAGGGGCTGTCGCGCCGCTCGCTTCTTCTGGGTTGGCTGCGCCTGGGCTGCAGCCGGAACCGGAGATTTTCTAGGCCAGCTCGCCCTCGTCCCCTGCCTGGGCTGGGGACTCGGGGCGGACTGCGACCTCTGCGCTTTCGGTATTTTTAACCGAGCAGGGTTCGCAGCTTGGACGAAGGGCTGCCGCTGCGAAGGCAGCGGCTGGGCCCTTCGAGGGAGGCAGAGGTGGAGGGCCTTGTCCTCCTTCTTTTTCGACTCGCATCTGCTTTGCATGGAGGCAAGAGCGGAGCCGAAAATCCCCTCGGGAACGATGGGCATGTCAAGCACATCCTCCTTTTCCCAGTCTGGGAGATTGATGAGGTTGAGCCATCTAGCTCTTTCCTGCACCACCATGATCCCCATTGTTTTGCCCGTGGCCTGGACGGTGCAGCGTTGGACACGGAGACAAATGTCTGTGACCGCGGCCAACTCGTCCAGAACGGCCGGTCCAGGATTACTCGACATATCCTCACAGAGCTCCGCTTGGTATGCGGTTAGCAGTGAGGAAACGTTCAGAGCCCTGGCGGACAACGCCGCTGCTCTGTAGGACCGTTCCGTCATGGTTGACTGGAAACGATCCACCTTCGCTGGCAGCGTTGGGTTCCTGCCTGGTGACGGGCCCATCCTCGGTAGGAGGTGGGTTGCCACCAGCAGTTCCATCGGCGGTATGCGGAGCAGGCCGAGCCTCTCCATACCGTCGCAGTCTAGGGAGGAGGCACCCTGGATTGGGGCCTTGTTGGTAAAGGGTCGGTCCCTCCACGAGACCGACACCTCATCCAACATCTCCGGGAAGACCGGGAGGAGTTGCCTCCTTGTCCTCGTTGCTTGGGGAGAATGTTTCCCCTCGTAACGGGACCTGGCGGTCTCCTTGGCCCTTTCGGGCCACGGGATGTCTAGCCTGGACGCAGCGCGCTGACACGCGGCCTGCAGGTCCCTGCTCAGACAGGGCGAAGCTGGTGTGCTATCGCCCGGGAGAGCAGCCATCGCTCCCGGCTTTGCCGTTTGAGCCGATGACATGAAGATATATTCTTCTTGCTCATCCGAATCAGACAGGAGGGACTCAGAGGCGTCCTCTTTGTCCCCCATGTAGTCTAATTCCAGGACATTCCCCGCGGGTGAGACCATGGTGAGGTCTCGCCGGGAGCTCCCACCTGGTGAGGCGTGGGGCTCCGTTCCCGCGTCTCTTGCCGCCACCGGGTCCCGGCCTGACACGGCGTGGGATCCCGGTTCCGCAGCTGCCGCTGTTAGTGAGCCCCAGATCGACATAGTGAGGGGCTCAGTCTCTGCAGCAGACGCCCCCGTGTCTTGATTGCCAAACGGCGAATCAGTGGACATGAGGGAGTCCTGTTCCAACAAGCTAGCTTGGTGTGCTAGCTTGTTGGAAAAAGGGCGCAATGCCTGCACGAGCCGGGGTTGTCGATAGCCTCCTGGGCGTGTTTCAGCCCGAGGCAGGACGGGCAGACCTGGTGTGAGTCTGTGCCTGCTATCTTCAACCCGCAGCCGCATGACCGAGCCTTCGAGTCCCTGACTCCTCTGGTGTGAGGGGGAGAGGCGTCCATCTTGTTCGCCTCGTGGCGTGGAGAGGACCCGCTCGTAACAGGTACGTCGTTGAGAGAAAAAGTGTTACCAACCCGTCCTTAATCCGGAGAAAAAGGGGACGGTGTGGGTCCTTTGTTCTCAAAGAATATTGACTGGTGTGTCAATATACTTCTAATCCTTTTCTCATCCGTGAGAGAGAAAAAGAAAAGCGTCCTCGCTACCGTGGTGTCGGTAGTAAGGGGAAGCTAGCTAGCAACGGGTGCGTAGCTAGCTTGAGAAAAATCAAAACCTTACCTTACTTTCCGGGGAAAGAACGGCGAGGTCGATTTTAATACTAACTGGCGTTAGTATTACCGTCTTCTTGCGAAGCAGAAGGAGTAGCCGGCGAGCGCCCGTCGACCGAAATGGTTATATTTGGGTTCAGTCTGTGGACCGTTAAGCTTGTCCGTATACTATAGAGATGTGCTCTGAAGCGAGAAGAGGTGTTTGAATGGCGCATGCGTTGTGGCGCAAGCTACTTATAGGGGGTGATTTCCCTGACGCTGACGTCAAGATCTCCAGCCAATCAGGATTGGCGTAATGAGATTGATGCTTCTGTTTGCTCCGCGATGAGGCGCATCCCATAGTGAGACATCGAACGGAGTGTTATGAATGAGAACTTGAAAGGGATGTGCAAACTAGTCATTATATACAGTCTTTAATGAACTATTAGTAGAGAATAACGAGTAACGAATGTACTTTATAGGGATCCTATTAATATCTAATAATAAAATAATAAAATTCAATAACGTGCTTTAACCACTAGGTGTCAATAGGTGTAAATACAGCCTATCTACCAATTGGATCAAATATAAAAGTCAGCCGAATTAATGTTGATACTGCAAGGAGACGTATTGTGTGAAAAGAAATGTAAGATGTTGTTTAATTGCTTATATTATGATCCACGTCACATTTTCAGTTTTGGCGGCAGTTCCTCATGTTTGTCTAGAAGTCTTCTCATCAGGGCTCTATAAATAGAGAACTACGGCAGATATGTAATATTTAATGCAGCCGAACCGTGTATTACAATGTCGTTATGTGATGACTTTCAAAGAGAAAAGCAAGCACACTCGGAATAAAGTATTATTTTATTTTTGAAAAATGTTTTCGGATTTCACATCGCATAAACACCAAATCCCAGTGTGCATTGCGGCTAAACCATCCAATCATCAAGCTGAGGATCTTGCCTACGTCTGTTTCCGGTTTAGTTTATGATGGATGTATATTAATGTAGCCTTTGTTTCTGCTAAAAAAGGTGTCGACCAGCTGGGGCAACAAGAAAATCGGCGTAATCGAGTGTGACTATTAAAAAATAAATTATTATTATATTAATATTGACAATAACAACCGACTGTCGGGGTAGCATTTGCTTGGCATTTCCGGGTATTTCTCCACTGGTTAACATGGGTTAACAATACCGTGTAACTGTCACGTTTGAATGGACGAAATCGTGACATCTTCACGTCTCCCAGCATGGTGAATCGTCACATGTTCACGTCTTGCCGTGATACCAGGTTGAGGAAAATAGGTATACACTGGAATAGATATAAGAACTTGGGCAGCACATTCATTTTAATACAATTTATACGACCAGCGAGAGACAGAGGCAAGAGTGACCAACGATGGATGTCTTGGGACAGCCTAGCTAAGAGAGGGGAAAAGTTACGTTCAAATAGTTCTGAATAGTTTTTAGTTACACATACACCCAAATATTGAAAGTGCTCCAGCGATGTTCTGAATGGTAACTCGGAGAGGGGATGGGCTATGGCTGCCGCATTAACTGTCACAAGTTCGCTTTTATGCAGATTCAATTTATAACCTGAGATTTGCCCAAATTCTTTCAACACGGTCAGTACAATAGGGATAGATTTGTCTGGGCTAGAAAGAAAGACCAGGAGGTCATCGGCGTACAGGGATAGTTTATGTTCCATGCCACCTCTTGAGATGCCCAACATCTGACTGGCCCTAAGAGCTACTGCTAGAGGTTCAATGGCAATGGCAAAAAGTAATGGAGAGAGTGGACAGCCCTGTCGGGTACCACGGTTGAGGGAGAAATAGTTAGAGTAGTCATTATTTGTGCGAACACAAGCAAGGGGGGATGTATACAAAAGCTTAATCCAAGATATAAGTGTATCGCCAAAGCCAAAACATTTCAGTGTGTAAAACAGGTAGGTGCCACTCCCCACCATCAAATGCCTTTTCAGCATCCATCGAGATGACCAGCTCCGGGTCGTTAGAGGTGGTTGGTGAATACAGAATATCAAACAGTCGTCTGACATTGTGAAAGGAATGTCTGTTCTCTATAAACCCTGTTTGGTCTTCAGAGATGATAGTTGGCAGGACACACTCCAGCCGCCTAGCCAACATTTTAGCCAGTATTTTGACATCAGCACAAAGCAGAGAGATAGGGCGATAATTACTACAAGACAATGGGTCTTTATCCTTTTTCAATA
This sequence comes from Gymnodraco acuticeps, assembly GCF_902827175.1. Taxonomy (NCBI): domain Eukaryota; kingdom Metazoa; phylum Chordata; class Actinopteri; order Perciformes; family Bathydraconidae; genus Gymnodraco; species Gymnodraco acuticeps. The sequence goes on along the minus strand of NW_022991091.1, from coordinate 931,752 downwards.
TGAGAGAGATAGTAGCCTGACGCAGAGTGAGAGGAAGTGAGCCATTTTGCAGCGATTCGTTGAACATGTTAAGTAGAAGCGGTGAAAGTGTATCTGCAAATGTTTAAAAAAATTCAGCAGGGAAACTGTCAGGGCCAGGGCTTTTCCCATTCTGCATAAACATTAAAGCACTCCTAAATTCATCTATTGTAAATGGTGCATCCAGATTAGATGCCACTTCAGAGTTGATAGAAGGGATATCTAAGGAACTAAAAAAGTGTTCGTACTGTGTTTCGTTGTCTGGGCACTCAGAGGAGTATAATGACGCATACAAATCTCTGAACTGACCGTTAATGGATTGAGGGTTAATGGTTGGTCCAATATCTGTGTTAATTTGGGCGATGTGCAATGATGAGGAGGATTGCCTAATCTGGTGAGCAAGCAGCCTACTTGGTTTATCTCCAAATTCATAATAATTATGGCGTGTTTTTAACAGGGACTGTGCTGTTTCGTTGGAGGTCAGAATGTCATATTCCGCCTTTTTTGTGAGTAAGTCTTTGAAAAGATCAGCATCAGGTGTGTCTACACACTTTGACTGCAGCTCTGCTATATCCTTGGAGAGAGTGGCCTTGTTTTCCATAGCAATCTTTCTCTGATAAGCAGAGTAAGATATTATTTCTCCTCTTAAGTAAGCTTTACATGACTCCCATATGGCTGCTGCAGATATATCTGGATTGACATTGGGAGATATGAAAAGATCAATACGACTGTTAATTGTGTTAATAAAGTTGGTGTCAGAAAGTAGCAATGAATTAAAGTGCCAGGGAGAGCGGGAAAGCGATCTGCCTGGGAAGGAGACATCCATGACGACGGTTGCATGATCTGAAATTACAATGGGACTGTAGGAACACGACATGACAGAGGAGAGGAGTTTACTATCAATGAGAAAGAAATCTATTCGTGAGAACGTTCCATGAACAGGAGAGAAGAATGAGAACTGCTTTGTGCTAGGATTAAAAAAGCGCCAGGCGTCTGACACGGCATATTGTTCCATGAACAGCTGGATTACTTTAGATGATTTAGATGAAGCATAAGGCCTGTTGGATGAGCGATCAAGCGAGGAATCAAGACAGCAGTTGAAGTCACCACCAAGGATAAGCTGATGAGAGTTTAGGTCAGGGAGAGAGAAAAAAAAGTTCTTAAAAAAATTCTTATTATCCCAATTTGGGCCATACACATGTGCCAACACCAGGTTATTACCCCCAATTCTACCTGTAACAATTATAAAGCGTCCATTAGGGTCGGAAATGACAGTGGACATTGAGAAGGGAATTGATTTATGAATTATAATTGCAGCCCGGCGTGCCTTGCTTGAAAATGAGGAGTGGTAAAGTTGGCCTACCCAACCTCTCTTAAGTTTAACGTGATCTAACGGCTTAAGGTGGGTCTCTTGTAAAAAGGCTATTTTAGTGTTAAGGAATATAAGATGGTTGATCACTTTGTTTACGCTTAACAGGAGAGTTAAGACCTCTAACATTCCAACTAGTGAACTAGTTGACGGTATTGGGATTGACGGTATGGTTGGAGATGCATCCTCCATTAATGCCCCCGCCCATCTATGACTCAGAGCCAGAACCAGAGAGAGAGCCCGATTGTAGCAATAGCATATAGATAATAGTAGAAAAATACAGTAACAGAACGCACAATAAAACAACTAAAAAAACAGTGACAAATACACCCCACAAGCAACCCACACTCCAACCCCAAACCCCACTGCTGCTGCAAGAAGCAACAGCGTGAAATTCACTGATCCACTGATCGATAGTTACTGTCTTATGGTGTCCTTAAAGCAGGGGTGGTAAAAGTCTCATACTTAAAGTGAGCTGAGTGAGGGTTGTAATCTGAACTTGTTACATGGTCTTATTCTAAAGCTCGAAAGTTAAAAATCCCTTATAAAGATATGAATTCCAAAACAAACCCAGGGACTCAGCAACGAATAGTAAAAGTGTGACCATAAATACATGTGATGCTTACAGTAGCTGTACTGAAAAAGACACAGTGAAATAGTATATTCAGGACGAGAATTCATAGTTGTATTTATTTATCTTTCGGCAATAGTCATACTATATATATTTAAAATCTCTGCGAAACACAATATATATATATATATATATCATGGCTTTACACTACACTCAATACAAGTGTGTAGTCAGACATGCAATCAATAAAGCAAAAAGGCTTTTATTACCCCTAAATGTGAAGTTGGTTCCTCCAGTGGCTTGCTATAATGTCATATTAACAACATAATGTTTCCATTAGGACAAAGTATCATCTTACCAAATCAATACGAACATGTCTGACAGTCCCCACGAGTCAGTGTGTCTGTCCCCTGCTAACTGGTCATGTCATTAGTGCATTACGGCAGGCACTTCCCTGAACTGTTTGGACAGCAGTAACTGGAGAGGAAGTCAGAATCAGAGCATGAAAACCCAGCTGATACGGCCTGGCTCGTTAATGTCGCTCCATCGGAAGAGGAGTGGTTTTATCAATCCTCATAGCGATAAGCCCAATCCTGTTCCTGCGGGCCCTCACTGGGCCTGCAAAAGTCGATCTATATATTTATACAGGTGCGCATAAACAAAAAACAGTCCCACAAAAAGTGGCCCAACCGAGCTCTTGCAACCTTATCGTTGCTAACGCTCACGTTAGTTTAGAACTGTACGATAAAAACATGTGTGAGCACACACACTCACACAAACAATGAGGTCCCCATGAAAGCAGCGCTGAGATCTAAGGAGGCTTAACCAAGTTTGACAGTCAACAGCCCTATTAAAGCAGGCCCGCTGCAACCAAACACAGCGGTAATTGTAAATGTCAGGCAGAATTAACACAAGAATAAATAGCTTCACTTTCCTTATATGTATATACAGTGCATGAGAGAAAGAAATAGAGAAACAGCACGGCACAACGCTACGACACAACCCTACCTACACAAGTCAAGCATCTTCATAGCATGCCTTCTGAATCAATCCATGCTCGTAAAATTATACATGTTGCCTATATAAAGAGATTACACATTTGTGAACCATGTCACATTTATGGCTTTTTAACAGAATACATTTGTCATGCTATCACACTTGTATTTATTTTTCCACATTCTCTTTCTCAGCATGATCAAATTGCAAATGAAATGATGAAAGGACTAACACAGAGTTGGACTCGTCTTCTGCATTCCTGCAGGACTGGTGTGGTTTTGGCTGGCTGGCTGGTGGACTGTGGTAAAACTCTGAATTGGCTTACGTTGGGGAGAGGCCGGAAATAACTTGTCATGTCTCCTCCGCTGACATGGAAACACACAAGAGGGAAGAGGAATAAAGGGGAGAGAGAAAAAGGAAGAGATGGAGAAAGAGAGATAGAAATCGTTCTTTATGCGCTATGTAGAAGCAACCATGCATGTATGCGTTATGGTCTCTGCAGTGCCTGCTTGTGTCATTCGTTGTTTTCATTGCGTTATATCCCAGTTGCCCAGTACTCTGTATTTATGTGTGTAAGATCTGGTGTTGTGTTCACTGGTTAGGTCATGGTTCCTGGCCCGAGTCCTTGTAGACTGGGTATGGATTAGCTTATGATTGTTCTGGGAAGAGCTGCCCACACAGCAAGTCCATCGGGAACATTCAGAAAACTACTTTACATTATGTGCTCTGTGCTAACCGTCACACTGTCTCTGTCTTCAGCTGGATAGCAAAACTATAATTGAGAAATAACTACACTGAGGATGAGATCACATCATGTTGCATTGTATAAACATTAGATTTTAAGTCAGTAATGCCTGTGGGGTGATGAGGTCACTGCAGCGGGAGAATTGATGCAGCAGAACTGTAGAAGAAGAAGCATCATCTTTTTTGATCTTCGCATTTCCCTCCCCTCTTTGTCACCATTACCCACAATGCATATCAACCGCCGACAGTTGGCTGCTATGCTAGAACCCTCCTGTGGCTTGTCTCAAGCAGAGATGATGAGTGGTCCAGAAAGGCTTTTGTTCTTTTTAACTCCACACCTTTTATTCATGTTCAAAATGGTATGGCAACCAACACTTACTCAAGTGAAATCACTAGAGGCAATTTATAAAACTTCATGCAGCTCCCTCTGGAGCCAGAAAAGGCTTCAGACAAAGTTTTTCGACATATGCAGTGCACTTAACAAGGCCCCTTAACACACTGTGCAAATATCCCCTCTGAGGGACAAATAAAGGCATTCTGGTATTCTGACTTAAATCTGAGAATTTCCCCTTTCATTTAACGAACTTTTAATGATATGGTTTGAGAATTAAGAGCCGTAAATGATCCAGTTAAGCATGTAATGCAAAAGTGTTTGTTTGTTTTGGATGCATTTTGTTCATGGAGAGGAAACCTGAACCTGTTGCTGCCTTTTAAAATAATGTGATTATCTAAAAGGAATATGAATTAGTCCCAAAAATACTTTTAATAAATTGATATTTTATTCCAATCACTCATATGTAGCAGAGGCATAGTATGACTAGGAATTTAAGAGAAGAACACTTTGAACGGTCGACTTTATCAACAGGATTGCTGCGTTTTACACATCAACTCTTTAATGTCATTCACCGATAATTTGTCAAATAAACTTTACTTTTAGTGAAACCAGCCCCTCTAACCAAATGGCGGTGCAGACTTTGCAACAACCCACACGAGAATTCCTTAACTGCCACAGCAGCTGGTCGAGCGCTGGCTGCGACTTCTTCTGGAACTCAGCTGTTTAAGTCAAAAGTGGCATTAACATGTGGCCTTGCAATCGACGGAGGTCAAGCTGAGCGAGGAGGCATGAAAAGTGCTAGAAACACCAGTAGTCAAGGAGAGACCTTGTCAGAAATGTATCCCTGTGTCCCTGGCCCTCGACCCCAATCATAAAACTTACAGACACAGAGGAAACTCACCAGTAAATCAGCCTGTCGCTGGCTCTCACACACCGGGTCTGATCCCGGTGATGTATGGCTTTAATATGTGGATGGAAAGACAGGACATTGAAGAGAACACAAGATGGAGAGAGAGGGAGGGAAAAGAGAGTGAGTAACTTTGTTGGAAAGTGTGTGTGCATCACAAGGAAACTTAACATCATGCACAGGTTATACCATAGACATCTCATTAATACTGACATTGCAAAAAACATTTATGTTTAACATGATATGTGATAATATCTTAATTATATCAGCCTATCATGCACTGTCCTGATTGTAGCAATATCACTTAATTTGACCGCAGCATGACCCAGCAACTCTACATTGCATGGACTAGGAGATGTGTATATATGTCAAAACATCTTTATTAAATCTAACTATATCAAACAAATATCAAACATACTCATCTGCATACAAAGCAACCTTAAGCAGTATCAAAAAAACACATCTCACAACATCTGCGATGAGTTTTTGTTCCTGCCATCAATCCTCAGTACAAACTGAATTGGCCTTTTTCTTGTTTACAGGCAGTTGTTGAGAGATCGTGAAAAAAAGTTGGTACGTAGATCTCTATTCTTGAAATTACCTGTTTTTGAAAAGAAACGTGTACAGCGAGCTTGCTGTAATGTAAACACAATTCAATCTTGTTCTAAAATAAATTGTTCTCTCATGCTCAACAGTGTGAAATGCATTCATGGTAGTGGTTCAACGAGTGTGACAGCAGTGGAAATTGTGCTCTTATTTATCATCGTAATTTCTACATGTAATCACCCTGTAGGAGAGGGGAGGAAGTGAGACGATATGCTAATTAGCTGTTTGTGTCTATAAATTGATCTTAATACATACATTATTACTATGTGATGCCCACAAAGCAAGACTTGAAGAGCATAGAAGAGAGGAAATAAGATGAAAGGAACAGGGGAGGAGCTTAAAAAGAAAGGACAGAGGGAAGAGAGGAGAAAAGGAAGAAAATAAACTGAACTACATAAAGTTAGTAAGAAAAGTCGGGAGAGGGGAAAAGACTGAAAAAAGGAAATAGAGTGACAGAGATGATGTAGAGAAAGAGAGAGATGACAGAGTGCTGACATCAGAGGGCCAGCAGTCCCTGCACATCACTCAGCTTTCATGAAAAATCAATTCTCTCCGGCATGGTCAGTGGTGTCAACAGCAGGAGGAGCAGCTCTGTGGCCTCGCTTCAACCATTCACATTAACAGACAGAGAACTCTTCACTCTTCAGGTATCATTACAGTCACTCTGATCTTCATAGGCTTCTGGGCTGTGATTCATAAAATGCGTTTTTTGGGGGGGGGGGGGGGGGTCGTGTGGTAACCATGGTAACCCATACTTTGATGACACCATTTGAAAATGTGGGGGAAACAGATGAATAAAAAATGTGGAGATAAGTGAACTTTTAGTTACGTAAATATTGTTGTGTAAAATGTTTTGTCATTCTACAGCTTTCCCCTTTTAAAAATATATAGTTGATATATCTTATCGTCTTTTTGTATCACTTTGTTCCTCTGATGGAAACAGAGACTACGTTTATCCAGAAGCTACCTCAACTTGTGGGTTGAAGAGGTCACAGGGTCACATATTTAAGAAGCCTCATTTGGACAGCTCAGTGTGGAGTGTTTATTTCTTGCCCTCAAGACAATAGCTGAAACCACACATTTGGTTAAAACTGTATATATAGTGGCTTAATTTATTCTGACTGACTCCAGTGTTGTCATATGACTACATGCATGTAGCTGTGGGAAAACACAATCCAAGCTTTTTCAAAAAACACAAAAACAGTAAGTCATGTAGGAACATTGTGTACATAGTGTTGACATGCACAAATCCTCAGGGTGATGTTAAACTCCTGATGAACTTATAGCAAAAACAAACAGTTTCTTTTAAAAGTTCATAGCACTTGAGACACCCTGGTGACAGGGATTTTACCTTAGGTGTAGCTTGATCAAAACACACTCCTACCTGTACGTTCCAACACTGGTGAGGAAGCTGCGATGATAGCTCCACTTCCCTTTGTGATGAGACCATTTGTTAAAGTGACAGAGGCGGCCTGAGCAATGCAGTCCTGGGATCTGTGTGTGCTGTAATGATACCACTGCATGTTACTTTGGTGATACAATGATGGAAGAGGCAGTGTGTGCTGCGGTTCCACAGAGAGCACAGGCATTACAAAGCCAGCAACTAAAATCCATCTATCTTTGTGCACGTGTGTGTGTGTGGCGGAGACTGTATTGTGACAGCTTAGTGCTCCCTGCAGTGTACATGTGTACATATTAGACCCTCTTTGTGTCAGTATCGTCTCGATTTGTGTGTGCGGTAGGGAAAAGCCTTAATTTTCTCACAATCTACTACTGCGGACAGATAAACATGGTTGCAGCAAAGATAATTAACACATGACATCCAGGTTCTTTATCAGTAAACTCTGATCCCAGGAAGTGATTTTGGGAGGATGACATTCTCACAGCAGGTCACAGGGGCGGCTGAATGGAGCAGGATGAGTTTGCAACATGGCCTCAAGCCATGCAGAGCAGCTGCACTCAGCTGGAAGCCAGTTTACCAGGAACCAAGATGGAAGAGAGAGAGGAGATGGGAAGGGTGGGACATGGGCCACTTTCCTGCTATCACAAAATAAATACGAAAATTAAGGATATCCATCAGCTCTATTTATGTTGCTTTAGAAAATACTGAGTGTGACATGGCTTAGAATTTGTGAAATTCTTTCAACTTTTGGGTGGAAGTTACTGTCTAAAAGAAAACAGAACAAATGAAGGCACTGACTGAAATTCAACTTCAAACTACGGACCCACAGTCACTGTGAAGGTAATGGTGTGAAAGGCCTTACTAGATGTCGTGGCCCATCGGTTCTTAACTCAAATACGATTCAAGTAAAAAAAAAAAACAGCATCTCGGAACTGTCAGTGAGATGATCAAGCCAACATAGAAACAGTAACAAGTCTGGAAAAGGCAGAGCTTTATTTTTTGATGATTGCATATTACCCCTGTTCAAAATGGGAAATGAATTTTACACATCATGACTTTGTTTTCTCATTATCATTACTCTCCAAGTGGAACCCTGCTTTGAGTAGCAGCTTCAGGGGAGCACATTTCAGCAGCACGCTGCCAACAAGATGATGAATGGTGCTGCTTAATCTTCTCCTGCATTATTACATTATCCTATGCGACTTTTTGAAAAGTTCTTATCTACTTGGACAGTGCTGCCACATGCATGACACTACCAGCCCACCTGCCTTCTACCCTCTTATTACCTTTCCCCTCTCTCCCCCCCCCATTTTCATCTTCCCTCCATCTTTCCCATCACTTCAACTGTGTCAGTACCATGGAGGTTTTCTAGATAATAAACAAGACCTAATTGGTGGCATTGTGAAGCATACGATGTTCATTGTTTCCTGAATTAGTGTGGGCAGTATCCTGTTTTTCTCATGTGCACATCTGCCTGGAACATCTGGAAGGTGTCAGCCTTTCAGTATTGAGCAGAGCGACCATCATTCTTTCTCGGCTGACACATCTCATCTTTATAAAAAGCCCATCGCCGCCACTAAGAGGCAAAACATATCCTGGAAGGCTGGCCACTGTATTCCAACAGTATTCTGTTGCGGTAGGGCTTTCTGTTGCTGTCGTGCCAAAGAACACTTCGACATGCCGGGGAACAAACTACTGACCGTCTGATTGTTACACACCAATTTACCAGTTGAGCCTTAGACACACAGACATATTTCATTACAATTGGAAAGAGTATGCTTCGGAGGACAGTAATCATTTTGATAGTATTTCGTATATTTTGGGCCAAATAAAAGCTACACTTGGAACTAAAGAATTGAGAACACTACGTGTGGAATAAAAAACTACTGTGGGAAACAACCTACATTTGTGTTTTAACAGTAATAAATAACGTATGCATGCTCAGATTTTACTTACAGTATACCCACCCTGAACACGCCTGATCTCTTAAATGGGTGCGTACGTCTACCAATCACATAAACATTTGATTCTTGTGGGAATGTTTACAATATAAAAGTGTAAGTCGCTTTTGATAAAATCTTCTGCAACAAAAGTTAAGGCTGTCTGTAAAACAACAACAATAGGGTTCCTTTGTTTTATTTAACCCTTGTGTGGTGTTCATTTTTTTGCTATTCAGCCAGTGTTCGTGGGTGTGGTGGACCCGCTGCCTTTTTGGCTTTCAATTCAACACAATCAAACTATTTTATGTTAAAGTATACTCAACAGCATATATGGTTAATATTTGCCCTTTTACATTTGTTAGATCACATTAATGAATGAAAGCACTATTTGTTTTTTTGCCCGCTGACCGGTTGGTCCTGTGGCTCATCTTTTCTTTGTAACTAGCTGATGCTCAATCTCATCCTCTTCTTCAAAGTCACTGTCAGACTCAGATCCTCACATTCTGAAACCTCTTCCTCTACATCATCATCAAATGGTTCACTCTCTTCCAGAATCATTTGCAAGGCCCTCTGAGCAGAGCATCTTTTGGCCATCTTGATCAGTTGTGATAAGAACCCAAACTGGCGAAGCTTTATTTATTGTGTCTCGCCCAAAATTGCCCCAGCTGGGATCTAATGTGAAAATAATTTAGATTGGTTCCTGCAAGACATAATGCAGGAATGTGAGAGCAGACAGATGTCGGTGCTAGAATTGATCAACAATGCAACGTATATATACATATATTGTAATATATATTCTTCACAGAAAATGAGCAAAGGCCATTGAGTGTGAGTTTGAAAAAATAATTGATCATATCATTTTCAGCTAAATAATGAAAACGGGTCCCACAGACCTGAACACCATACAAGGGTTAAAAGGAAAATGAACAACAAAACAAACCACTGGATGCAAAATGCAAATTTACTGTTTAATGATTTTTTATTTAAATTGTAATTAAACACAATTACCATTTTCCACGGTCATATTTAAAGGAGCAGGATTCTCTCAGAAACCCTTTGGTAAAATCAAGGTTATAACACCTATCTGAAATGCACCAATCAGAGATTGTTTGAAATGTAGGTGAAAAGGAATGTACTGTAGTCTAGATGCTGTACGGAGATGACCACCCTGTCATTTACTGGAAGCAAAACATTGTAGCTAAATATAATACATTTGTTTATACTGTATACCTAACCTGTTCTTTAATCTACAATTTTATTTTCAACAGATATCTATTTTTTACTTAAAAATTAAGTTGATATTTATAGTATTTTGTGGACTAATTGCTCAATTTGATTACATTTGTTTAGATAATGCTTTTCTAATCTTTACCATCAATATATCTTTATATTCTTCTGGACGTTGCTGGTGAAGATTTTTCTGGCTGTGAATGTCCTTTCTATGGACTCCTTTCTCTCTGTTCATGTGCCCTGTGAACTCAGTGATTTGAAACACATGTCCTGTACACTACATGTCAGTCAGATGATTGCTGACTTTTATCCTGAAGAAGGCAAGATGTGCCAAAAGACTATACTGTATGGAATGCAAAATAAAAAAGATCTAGGTTATGAGTGTTTCACTTCCAATTGTGATCTGTTAAACATATGGAAATACTGTTGAAGTGAAAGAAAAGTATGTGTTGGTCTGCCACATAATCACATTACAGAATAAAAACACACGAGCAGGTCTATTGTCATCCATTTATTGGAAAATATTTTGCGAATATTTATTATAAAAATATAAATGTTTCCACTACAAATCATTTTACATTAGTAGACAAGGCCATCTACATTTGCACACGTAAACTCTCACACAGACACACGGGTCAGTCTTGAGACAGAGAATGGGGGGGGGGGGCTGGATATAGGGTGCATAACAGTATTGCTCTTTCAGATGTCCCAGGTTTATAAAGTAAGTCAAAAATCTAAACAGAGAAAGCACTGACACATAATTTACTGTATGCTACAAAACCCATCAACTTTGCGCTGTATAATGTTAACAAATAAATAATAATGTAATCATAATCGCCTTTTATTGTAGAAAAAAAAAACAAGGCAGACAAATAAAATCCAACATAACATATAATACAGATGATTTTGTCTCTTTTTTAATTAAAAATGTTGCACCATTTTTATTCATTCTTTTATACATACAAACATTTGTACAAAGAGGGATGGCCATGTACATATAGAGGGGTCTGTAGCGCTAGATGCTATCCTTACAATGGTTTACATTATGTACATGCTAATTAGAACACATAGCAGCAACAGCAGCATCCACAGGTAGCCCGGGCAACAGAGGACGGACCGACGCTCTGAACAGGGATGGGTTTCCCAAAAGCACCAGAATCACTCCTTTCCATTAGATAAGCTTAGTCTCCATCCAAGGCAATACCTTATCCATTACAAGTGCTCAAATATTGTTTACTAAGTGCTTGGAAGAAGCGTAAAGATAGCACCCCTTATGGTTAAGTATGACCCATCCAACAGTACCAACGTTTCAGTACAAATACTGGATTCGGTTGAGGGATCCAATCGGTGATATCAAAGCAGAGGACTATCATCTTGAAGTCTGTTCATCTTTGTTCGAAGATCATCTAAACTCTAAGGTGCCTTTAGGAAATCTCATCCTGGACACTATCTCAGAAAGCAATCATTTATTGGAAGTGTTGCATCTCAGACAGGGCATTTTCAAACCTTGATAGTTTAGGGCAATGATTGGAAAACCCCATGCCCCGATAAGAACACAGAAAAGAAGATCAACTCAACTTTCGTTGAAAACAAATTGAAACTGGAGCTCTTTGCTTAGAGATCCCACCATGATCCCACCCGACTAGAGGAGGCACTCTATTTGCTTTAAACATGGCAGGATTCATGGATTCATTTAACAGCTAATGTAGACCCTGCGTGGCTTCTGTTAGTAAACTTGAACTAAAGCAAGACTACATGCTCCCTCAGATCAGATCTCAACTTTTTGAACTAGGCGCAAAACTAATCCCACTCCTTTTAAGGAATTGATACCTGATGCTGTGTGGGGTTGATTATGCTAATCTGTTTTACCTGAAGAAGAACCTCAAGCACTTGAAACTGGCTTCAAGTTTCCGACACTTCCGCAACCCAACAAGAACGTGGCCTGCATGACACGTCATCTCATAAAAGTTCTATCTTTCCTCTTATAAATCTCTCTTACTGTTTCCTGTTTCCCCTTTTCTGCCTTTCTTATCCCTGTCACTGCTCCATCCCCTCTGTCTGTTTCCCCTTAGCGAAAAGAGAAGGTATAAAGTATACATCCTGAGACTTCACTCAAAGGGCATTGGGTCGAGGGAACGGCACTATAACTGTACAATATCTGTTCATAAGCACATAGAACATAGATGTCATGATAAAGAAAAATCGGAGTGAAGTGTGTTATGGCTCCTGTACCTTCAAAGCACAGCGTTCATTACATTGTGACAGACTCAAGGCTTCCATATATTGAGAATATTGAACTGATTATCATACTTATTGCTTTAATGTGACAGGTCTACTGAATGCAAATGCTATAGGTTATAGCTACAGAGTAAAATGGCTCGGTTTAGGTGTGTCCATAACCAGCGCTGTTCTCTCATGGATAGAGACAGTAAATGTAGGTAGTTGAAACACAATCTCACGCCTCAGACCTCATTTGCCCAGGAAGGGTCCAAATCCGGGTGAGGGGCTGCTGTCTGCCATGCTCCCCTATACGAGGCGTTTCAGCCGTTTCACCGCCGTGTTTCCACAGGCTTCTTGCTCAGGCGAGGTGGGAGGAGACTAAGAGCATGCCCGTCCCCTTTTGAGCCATAAAGGGAAGGCTAAGGTATCGAGATTAGCCAATAATGGAGAGCTCCGTCTTTATGTTAGTCCAATCCCAGTGTATATCTCTGGGCAGATCCTCCTGACCTCCATGGCTTTCCTCTGCTTTCTCTACCCCCATTTAGTCTGTAAGGCATCTCAACTTGGGCATGGAGGGATGGAGGGTCGAAAGCCTGCATTTAACTCATTTCCCGTTTCTCTGTCTTTCAACGAAACAGCAAAGCCCTCATAAGAATCATGTTTTCCCTCCATTTCCGTATGTCTCCACGTATGTGCCACTTTGTTCAATGTTGATTAGCAACCACACCGGCAGACATGTCTCTGGTGTTTGTACTCGCTGGGTTAAATTCTTAAACAGGTACCGGGCCATTCTTCGAATCAAGGGCTTTGAGGCTGCTCACGATCTTCTTCTGTGGTCCTGCGATAGTCACTCCAACTTTTTTCAGATCCCTAGTTTGTGAAGGGGGGGGGGGAGACAGAAAAGGGGAGGGAGGAACACCAGACACAATCAGGGTGGGAGATGTGACAGAGGGGAAGAAGGAAAAAAAAACAAGATGGAAAGTGTGCATTAGTAATGGAGGATGTCACACCCCATGTGACGTTTAATGACATGCTCCCAGTGCTGCTCCCTTCACTTTCCCATGCATCCGTCATTCACAAAGGACTGCATTTCCCAGAAGGCCACTGGGCTGCCAAATCTCTGAAGGGGGGGGGGTCCAGGGGTTGAGGGGGTGTTGTCTCCACTTTCTATTACTAACAAAGAGGGAGGTGGGCCTATGGGGCTACACTGACAGCTGCCATTATGACCCTGTCAGTGGAGGAAACGGCATGGGAGGGACATGACGGCATACAATATGTAGTTTCTTGTATGGTACTGAACTGTATATCTTTGACAGGGTTGGGATAAGTGTGTGGGGAGGAGCAGCACTGGTGCATGTGCAGGACATTACACTCTGATACATTTGTTAACTTGTTAGATCATCTAAAAAGATTAGTTTCATGCATTCAAGTGTGAGAAAAGACCATTTGTATAGGACATTAGAGCTGGTGTCAGTTTGATGTGTTATATGTCAAAGGCATGTATCACACACAATTATTATTGAGCTCAATTAGTATGTCAGACCCATAGTAACAATGTCTTAACGCACAGTAAATGCAGGGCGCTGTACATTGAACAGTGTTGATATACAGAAAAAGTCACAGCACACATTACCACTCTAGTCTTTTGATCCTCTAGGAGTTAACACAATAGCATCATATTAGTAAAGCAGAGGAGTTGCAGTCACACACTCACAGCCATTAACACATTTGTGTGTTATTCAAAAATGGTCACAATAAAGGTTGTATTATTCAGATGCAAGCAGTGATTTTAGTTGTCCAACGCATCATAATTAGCAGAAACATCTTGATCAGCCAGAACTTTGCTTCACTCTGCACGACAATGTAAAGGGATAGTTCAATCACATTAACTAATGATATAAGTATAAACGTCATGTGTTTTAATTAAGTTGACGGAAAACAAAGTGTTTGCCTTTTTTTGCAGTTACAAACAATGCTTTTATGTTGTTACATTTTGTAGAATGCTGAGTCTATTTTCTTTGTATTACATTTAACAGCTGAATGGAAAAACTGCTATTAAGTCAACATTGAACTAACTATCCCTTTCAAAGTCAGACAGGTGGATCTATTCAGTGACACTGGACGTAGGTTACTGCTCCCAGGTGGGGCGTGAGTCTTTCATCCTCCACCCACCATCCAGAGCCTGAGGAGGCGGAGAGGAGCTGGGCGTTAGAGAGTGGTGATCCCCATGGACGGCTCCCATTCTGGGCAAGTGGCCGGTGTGACGTGGACCTCCGTCAGGACCACTCTACTGAGAGACAGCCAGGCCCAGCAACATTAACACATTGAACTGCATATCATAAATAGGTGCTTTCTCTAGATTAGATCTGATTTTGGATGCGATAAATCAGGATAAATCAGACATCTATGTCACAGTCAGGAAAGGAAGTGAAAAGTGATTCCAGTCTTTTACCAGTACCAGTTACATTCAGCAAACATATTTAATTTAAGATAAAAAACTACCAAATCAACAAGAACAAAAGCGACATTTTGCATTTTTTAAGCCAACGTGCCCGTCTATAAAAGTAACATTGTGTGTAGACGAAAGATTTTCTCTTCTAAATCATTCTTTTGGTTTTATGTCTGGAATACCAATGTCTCACCTCAAGACAAGGCAATGATGAACAAAGAATACATTAAACCATTTCAACATGAAACACATGTGGTATGATATAAATCCAACATTTGAAAGCCAAAGAAACAGACACACATCACATGAGAAAGATTAACAGTTAAAAGTGTCTTTCCACAGCGTGTCATCGTGTTAACACAGAAATCCCTATCCTCCCCGAGTCTAAAGAGGAGGGTATTCTTTGTTCACTGTAGGTATAAGTGAATTCTGATGTTATTTTTGAAACTAAACCAACAAAATGTAACCCCTGCATCACTTTATACTGAATACATGTTACCCTTTAGTTTAGAACATCAAGTGTACACAGTTAAAATAAGC